>NC_034197.2:31200733-31500733 GCF_002021735.2 Oncorhynchus kisutch
AGACTGAGAGAGACAGCAGAGACGGGATGCTTCCACTCACTGAGATAAGCAGCTTCATTGCCCCACACACACACACACACACACACACACACACACACACACACACACACACACACACACACACACACACACACACACTCACTCACTCACTCACTCACTCACTCACTCACTCACTCACTCACTCACTCACTCACTCACTCACTCACTCACTCACTCACTCACTCACTCACTCACTCACTCACTCACTCACTCACTCACTCACTCACTCACTCACTCACTCACTCACTCACTCACTCACTCACTCACTCACTCACTCACTCACTCACTCACTCACTCACTCACTCACTCACTCACTCACTCACTCACTCACTCACTCACACACACACACACACACACACACACACACACACACACACACACACACACAGAGAGTTATGTTCCTAACCTAATCACAACTGTACTGTCCCAGCCCCCATTCTTTCACTCTCTTTAAGGTCTGCTGTCAGTCTCTTATTTATTACAAGTGTGAAAGAAAGTATATTAGAAGGATAGAGGGTGATGTGTGTGGGTGTGTTTGTGTTTGTGTGAGGAAAGAGTTATATTGATGATATGTCACACCCTAACACTCTATCTCTCTCTGTATCACTCTCTGTTTAGTTGACTCTATTTGGGGATCATGTGGTGGTGTAATATTAGATTCCAGAGGGTGGATCAATTCAAAAACGTCTCCCTTAAAACCACACAGAATTGTAATTTCAATTCATTCTTCAATTACTTTATATTCCCTTGTTGTGTGTGTGTGATCTGAGAGTCCTCTGGTCCAGGTGAAGGGAGGAAGGAGTGTGTGATCTGAGAGTCCTCTGGTCCAGGTGAATGGAGGTGGGTGTAATATGGAGAAGTGGCTACTGACAATCATTTGATTGAGATGCTTGATGCTGACACCTGTATGTTAGTCAATTCACCTGCATGTCTCTCATTCTCTCAATACCTCTTCCTTTGACCTTATTCCTCTCTTCTGCTCTCTCTCTCTCTCTCTCTCTCTCTCTCTCTCTGTCTCTGTCTCTCTCTGTCTCTCTCTGTCTCTCTCTGTCTCTCTCTCTCTCTGTCTCTCGCTGTCTCTCGCTGTCTCTCTCTGTCTCTGTCTCTCTCTCTCTCTCTCTGTCTCTCTCTCTCTCTCTCTGTCTCTCGCTGTCTCTCGCTGTCTCTCTCTCTCTGTCTCTCTCTCTCTCTCTCTCTCTCTCTCTCTCTCTCCCAGCCCTCTGTCTACTTGTCATCCTCCTCCTCTATGTAATCCATCCTTTGTTCCTCTAGTCTTTATTCCCTCTCTTTGGGTCTTCAATTGACCTTCACTTGACAAACACACATGCATTATTGCCTAGTTAAATGGAAATGTATTTTGTGAAGTCGGGTTACAAATACACAAACACAATAAACTATAATACCTGCAGCACCGAAAACACTGGAAAGTTAGGGCACAAGACACACATATTCAGATTCTCTGTAGCCTACTCTCCGTCCATAGTGATGTAATAATATCGTCCTCCCTTATGGAGCTAGAGGAGGTTGTACTAAGTACTTCTGGGCTGCCTCTGTTTTCCAAGAGTAGCTTCTTAACTTTATTTCCTTTACTTCATCTGCACTGATGTGAAATCGGTGAAAAGACACTTGAGACAATTGAATGTCAAAAGACACTCCTCTTAGTTATCTTCATTGCTTTCACCCAGTGAAGATATTGGATTCACTCGCTATGAACACAGATAAAAACCTGATATGGTCAATACACTTATATGGTGTGTGTGTGTGTCGCGGCACTTACGTTTTCCAGATGTCTCTCGTGTCCTCTCATGCATTTCAACTCATCTACAATCACAAAAGAGGTGGAAACAATATGCTGAGCCCTGTCCTGAGAATTACTTTCGCCTCTGTAGATCTGACAAATCATTGCAGATGAAGTGACTGGGATGAGGAGATGAGATGGAGTGAAGGGGATGAGGAGATGAAGTGAAGGGGATGAGGAGATGAAGTGAAGGGGATGAGGAGATGATGTGAAGGGGATGATGAGATGAAGTGAAGGGGATGAGGAGATGAGATGAAGTGAAGGGGATGAGGAGATGAAGTGAAGTGAAGGGGATGAGGAGATGAAGTGAAGGGGATGAGGAGATGAAGTGAAGGGGATGAGGAGATGAAGTGAAGGGGATGAGGAGATGAGATGAAGTGAAGGGGATGAGGAGATGAAGTGAAGGGGATGAGGAGATTAGATGAAGTGAAGGGGAGGAGGAGATGAGATGAAGTGAAGGGGATGAGGAGATGAGATGAAGTGAAGGGGATGAGGAGATGAGATGACGTGAAGGGGATGAGGAGATGAGATGAAGTGAAGGGGATGAGGAGATGAGATGAAGTGAAGGGGATGAGGAGATGAAGTGAAGGGGATGAGGAGATGAAGTGAAGGGGATGAGGAGATTAGATGAAGTGAAGGGGAGGAGGAGATGAGATGGAGTGAAGGGGATGAGGAGATGAGATGGAGTGAAGGGGATGAGGAGATGAGATGGAGTGAAGGGGATGAGGAGATGAATTGAAGGGGCTGAGGAGATAAAGTGAAGGGGATGAGGAGATAAAGTGAAGGGGATGAGGAGATGAGATGGAGTGAAGGGGATGAGGAGATGAAGTGAAGGGGTGAGGAGATGAGATGAAGTGAAGGGGATGAGGAGATGAGTTGAAGGGGATGAGGAGATGAGCTGAAGTGAAGGGGATGTAGAGATGAGGTGAAGGGGGTGATTAGATGAGATGAAGGGAAGGTGATGAGGAGATGAAGGGAAGGTGATGAGGAGATGAATGGAAGGTGATGAGGAGATGAAGTGAAGGGGATGAGGAGATGAAGTGAAGGTGATGAGGAGATGAAGTGAAGGGGATGAGATGAAGGGAAAGGGACGAACACCCGGCTAACCACCGAAACAAACAAACAAAAAATTCGGCATAATATATGCACAAATTGTTTCGACTGGGAAGCATGCGACAGGCGTAAGGCTAGTGATCATAAGTAGTTATGAAGTTATGAAACTCAACATAACTTATTTCATCTGCCTTAAATTCTGCATGCTTTTCCATGTCGTGGTGGTAGTAGGCTACAACATCATAGCGTGACTTGAAGTTTACTTCGACATTATGGTTTTTATATCAATATTTGCGCATAAAAGCTTTTCCAACTCAATTGTCGCATAATATATTTCACAGAGAAAAGAATATCCCGCCTTGTCAAGCGTATTTTTTGGGGTCGACGTTGGGAAATTTTACCCACAAATGAGCTGTTTCCATAAGACCTGTCAGGTCATTCATCCACATGAAATGGTTGGATGGAAACCTGGTTACTGATATGCTTTTCTCCATGTCACCACAGTGTGCACATTTCCATGCGTTCCTTTGCCTTTTTATAATGATTTATTTTCCCTTGCTTTAGTTTCATATTTTGTGTGGAGCTCTTTGAAGATACCCCCTACGGGATCCTATTAATGTTGGGTCCATCAGACAGAGCACAACACCCAGGTCTTATGGAAATCACCATGCTGCTAATGGGCTGAGAGAGAGCAGGATGGAGAGTGGAGAAGGATAGAGAGAGAGCAGGATGGAGAGTGGAGAAGGAGAGGAAGAGCAGAATGGAGAGTGGAGAAGGAGGGGAAGAGCAGAATGGAGAGTGGAGAAGGAGAGGAAGAGCAGGATGGAGAGTGGAGAAGGAGAGGAAGAGCAGGATGGAGAGTGGAGAAGGAGAGGAAGAGCAGAATGGAGAGTGGAGAAGGAGAGAAAGAGCAGAATGGAGAGTGGAGAAGGAGGGAAAGAGCAGAATGGAGAGTGGAGAAGGAGAGGAAGAAAGTGATGTACAGTATATGAGGGGTGTACTATTGGACACACTTCTAATGGTGTGATGAGAAAAGGATGTAGAGCTGAAGAAAGAGAAAGGGATGAGGAAGAGAGATGTATAGTAGAGGAATGGGAGGAGAAGGATTAGGATTAAGAGTGAGAGAAAGAAAGACATGAGGAGATAGGTACAGTATATTAGAGGGATGGGAAGAGAAGGATTAGGATTAAGAGTGAGAGTGAGAGAAAGAAATGAGGAGATAGGTACAGTATATTAGAGGAATGGGAGGAGAAGGATTAGGATTAAGAGTGAGAGAAAGAAATGAGGAGATAGGTACAGTATATTAGAGGGATGGGAAGAGAAGGATTAGGCTTAAGAGTGAGAGAAAGAAATGAGGAGATAGGTACAGTATATTAGAGGGATGGGAAGAGAAGGATTAGGATTAAGAGTGAGAGAAAGAAATTAGGAGATAGGTACAGTATATTAGAGGGATGGGAAGAGAAGGATTAGGATTAAGAGTGAGAGAAAGACATGAGGAGATAGGTACAGTATATTAGAGGGATGCGAAGAGAAGGATTAGGATTAAGAGTGAGAGAAAGAAATGAGGAGATAGGTACAGTATATTAGAGGGATAGGAAGAGAAGGTTTCCGAGAAAGAGTGAAACTATGGAGGGGAACTAGAGGACAGGATGGGGTCTAGAAGGTTGGGGTGAGTTCTGGAGGGTTGATGTGAGGTCTGGAGGGTTGGGGTGAGGTATGGAGGGTTGATGTGGGGTCTGGAGGGTTGGGGTGAGGTCTGGAGGTTTGATGTGGGGTCTGGAGGGTTGGGGTCCGAATGGTTGATGTGGGGTCTGGAGGGTTGGGGTGAGGTCTGGATGATTGGGGTGAGGTCTGGAGGGTTGGTGTGGGGTCTGGAGAGTTGGGGAGATGTCTGGAGGGTTGATGTGGGGTCTGGAGGGTTGATGTGGGGTCTGGAGGGTTGATGTGGGGTCTGGAGGGTTGGGGTCCGAATGGTTGATGTGGGGTCTGGAGGGTTGGGGAGAAGTCTGGAGAGTTGATGTGAGGTCTGGAGAGTTGATGTGAGGTCTGGAGAGTTGATGTGGGGTCTGGAGAGTTGATGTGGGGTCTGGAGGGTTGATGTGGGGTCTGGAGGGTTGGGGTCAGAATGGTTGATGTGGGGTCTGGAGGGTTGGGGAGAAGTCTGGAGAGTTGATGTGAGGTCTGGAGAGTTGATGTGGGGTCTGGAGAGTTAATGTGAGGTCTGGATAGTTGATGTGAGGTGTGGAGTGTTGGGGTCAGGTCTGGAGGGTTGATGTAGGGTCTGGAGGGTTGATGGAGGGTTGGGGTGAGGTCTGGAGGGTTGATGTGGAGTTGGGAGGGTTGATGTGTGGTCTGGAGGGTTGGGTGGGAGCTGGAGGGTTGTGGTGGGGGATGGAGGTTGGGGTGGGGGCTGGATGGTTGGGATGGATTGGCAGTTATGGCTGATGAAGAAGGACAAAGAGGAGGGGACTGTGGCAACTTATGTTGTTACTTGACTTTGGATGACCTTTAAAGGGACAAGAGGCAGTGAGAGCCCCTGGCCCTTTCTCAAAATCGTTTCAAACTGAAAGGCACTGCACTAAACTCTGGCTTCTGGAGATATAGTTAGGAGAGAGACTGCATGTGTTAGTATGTTCAGTTGCTTGCACAAGTGTAGGAAATTGTAAATTATCTTGTGTGTGCGTGCTGGGACAGCCTCTGTTCTGTGTGCTGTATTTTCAGCTCTCACACACACACACACACACACACACACACACACACACACACACACACACACACACACACACACACACACACACACACACACACACACACACACACACACACACACACACACACACACACACACACACACACACTAACATTATTACTGTTGGGGGGACAAGGGGAGGTCAGGGCAGCTTTGCGGGACGACCTCTTTATAAAATCACCCAATATAACACGATTTGGAGATCTGCTACTGTCTCTCCCTCTTTTTTCTCCCTCAGTCTCACTCTTTCTCTGTTCTCTCTTTCTCTCATCCCTTGCTTTCCTCTTCTGCCCTCCTGCCTTCCCTCCCTCCCTCCTTCCCTCCCTCCTCGAAACTATATCCTGAGGATATAGTCTTTGCTCTCTTTACTACCTCAATTCTCCATTAACTGGGGAGGAGAGAAAAGGGTACAGTGTGTGTCAGGGGAAGTACAGACTCCCAGTCAGTTCAAGGCCTTGTCTACATCTGCTAAAACACAACCAAGCCAAGCCAGTGATACACTGCACCCCCAAAGCTCCACACTTCCACTGTAATTAGCTCCCCAGCTAAACAGCTCATCGGGTTAGAAGGTGAGCAAATGCATCGGCTTCCCTATTAGTTAGATGAAGTGAAAAAATAGAAAGGCAGTGAAACAGAGGGAGACAGATAATAATAATAACAATAATAGAGAGAGAAACCGACAGAGAGAGAAACCGACAGAGAGAGAAACCGACAGAGAGAGAAACCGTCAGAGAGAGAAACCGACAGAGAGAGAAACCGACAGAGAGAGAAACCGACAGAGAGAGAAACCGACAGAGAGAGAAACCGACAGAGAGAGAAACCGACAGAGAGAGAAACCGACAGAGAGAGAAACCGTCAGAGAGAGAAACCGACAGAGAGAGAAACCGTCAGAGAGAGAAACCGACAGAGAGAGAAACCGTCAGAGAGAGAAACCGACAGAGAGAGAAACCGACAGAGAGAGAAACCGACAGAGAGAGAAACCGTCAGAGAGAGAAACCGTCAGAGAGAGAAACCGACAGAGAGAGAAACCGACAGAGAGAGAAACCGTCAGAGAGAGAAACCGACAGAGAGAGAAACCGTCAGAGAGAGAAACCGACAGAGAGAGAAACCGTCAGAGAGAGAAACCGACAGAGAGAGAAACCGACAGAGAGAGAAACCGACAGAGAGAGAAACCGTCAGAGAGAGAAACCGACAGAGAGAGAAACCGACAGAGAGAGAAACCGACAGAGAGAGAAACCGACAGAGAGAGAAATCGACAGAGAGAGAAACCGACAGAGAGAAACAGATGAACAGAGAGAGAGAGAGAGAAAGATATACATATATATTATATATATATATATATATATAGAGAGAGAAAGATATACATATATATTATATATATATATATATATATAGAGAGAGAGAAAGATATACATATATATTATATATACATATAGAGAGAGAAAGATATACATATATATTATATATATAGAGAGAGAAAGATATACATGTATATTATATATATATATATATATATATATATATATATATATATATAGAGAGAGAGCGAAAGATATACATATATATTATATATATATATAGAGAGAGAGAGAGAAACAGAGAGAGCGAGATATGGATAAACAGAGAAACACACAATGTATAGAGAGAAACAGACAGATACAGAGAGAGAAACAGACAGATATATAAAGAGAGAGAAACAGATAGATACAGAGAGAGAAACAGACAGATACAGAGAGAGAAACAGATAGATACAGAGAGAGAATAGAGAAACAGATAATATATATATAGAGAGAAACAGACATATATACACTGCTCAAAAAAATAAAGGGAACACTAAAATAACACATCCTAGATCTGAATGAATGAAATATTCTTAATAAATACTTTTTTCTTTACATAGTTGAATGTGCTGACAACAGAATCACACAAAAATTATCAATTGAAATCAAATTTATCAACCCATGGGAGGTCTGGATTTGGAGCCACACTCAAATTAAAGTGGAAAACCACACTACAGGCTGATCCAACTTTGATGTAATGTCCTTAAAACAAGTCAAAATGAGGCTCAGTAGTGTGTGTGGCCTCCACGTGCCTGTATGACCTCCCTACAACGCCTGGGCATGCTCCTGATGAGGTGGCAGATGGTCTCCTGAGGGATCTCCTCCCAGACCTGGACTAAAGCATCCGCCAACTCCTGGACAGTCTGTGATGCAACGTGGCGTTGGTGGATGGAGCGAGACATGATGTCCCAGATGTGCTCAATTGGATTCAGGTCTGGGGAACGGACGGGCCAGTCCATAGCATCAATGGCCTTCCTCTTGCAGGAACTGCTGACACACTCCAGCCACATGAGGTCTAGCATTGTCTTGCATTAGGAGGAACCCAGGGCCAACCGCACCAGCATATGGTCTCACAAGGGGTCTGAGGATCTCATCTCAGTACCTAATGGCAGTCAGGCTACCTCTGGCGAGCACATGGAGGGCTGTGCGACCCCCCAAAGAAATGCCACCCCACACCATGACTGACCCACCGCCAAACCGGTCATGCTGGAGGATGTTGCAGGCAGCAGAACGTTCTCCATGGCGTCTCCAGACTGTCACGTCTGTCACATGTGCTCAGTGTGAACCTGCTTTCATCTGTGAAGAGCACAGGGTGCCAGTGGCGAATTTGCCAATCTTGGTGTTCTCTGGCAAATGCCAAACGTCCTGCATGGTGTTGGGCTGTAAGCACAACCCCCACCTGTGGACGTCGGGCCCTCATACCACCCTCATTGAGTCTGTTTCTGACCGTTTGAGCAGACACATGCACATTTGTGGCCTGCTGGAGGTCATTTTGCAGGGCTCTGGCAGTGCTCCTCCTGCTCCTCCTTAAACAAAGGCGGAGGTAGCGGTCCTGCTGCTGGGTTGTTGCCCTCCTACGGCCTCCTCCACGTCTCCTGATGTACTGGCCTGTCTCCTGGTAGTGCCTCCATGCTCTGGACACTACGCTGACAGACACAGCAAACCTTCTTGCCACAGCTCGCATTGGATGTGCCATCCTGGATGAGCTGCACTACCTGAGCCACTTGTGTGGGTTGTAGACTCCGTCTCATGCTACCACTAGAGTGAAAGCACCGCCAGCATTCAAAAGTGACCAAAACATCAGCCAGGAAGCATAGGAACTGAGAAGTGGTCTGTGGTCACCACCTGCAGAACCACTCCTTTATTGGGGGTGTCTTACTAATTGCCTATAATTTCCACCTGTTGTCTATTCCATTTGCACAACAGCATGTGAAATTTATTGCCAATCAGTTTTGCTTCCTAAGTGGACAGTTTGATTTCACAGAAGTGTGATGGACTTGGTGTTACATTGTGTTGTTTAAGTGTTCCCTTTATTTTTCTGAGCAGTGTATATTCAGTATATATACATATATATATATATATATATATATATATATATATACATTCAAACAGACAGATACATATATAGAGAGAAACAGACAGACATATAAAGAGAGAGAAACAGATAGATACAGAGAGAGAAAAGAGAAACAGATAATACAGTGTATATAGAGAGAGAAACAGACATATATATATATATACATTCAAACAGACAGATACATATATAGAGTGATACAGACAGGTGTATATACACAGAGAAACAGACACCATTGTAAATACAAACCATATTTATTGTCACGACTTCTACCGAAGGTAACTCCTCTCCCTGTTCGGGCGGCGCTCGGCGTCGCCGGTCTACTAGCCGCTACCGATCCCTTTTAATTTTTCTGGTTGTTTTGTCTGTGTTCCTTTTCACACCTGGTTTTCATTGCTTTGATTTCTGTGGGTATATAGGGCACCTGTTACCTGCCGTAATTCGTGCAGGATTAGATTTGTGTGCATTGCGCTCGATTGTATTTGATGTTTGTTGTTTTTTCGCTATTACGCACGTGTATGTAAAGTGTCGGAACTGTGTTTGTTCCTCCGTGCGTTTGCACGAGTTTCTGATTATTCGAGAGCGTAGTTTTTTTTTTTGTCTGTGCCGTTTTTGTATTGCTGGACTATATTATTAAACAGGCTTCTCAGACATCCCTGCTCTCTCCTGCGCCTGACTCCTACACCTCTCACCAAGACGCATGTTATCACATTTATGCTTATATATTTTACCTTTTCTACTTTAAACATTTGCATATCTTTACAACTCTGTATATATACATAATACTACATTTGGAATGTCTTTATTATTTTGTAACTTCTGTGACTGTAATGTTCACTGTTAATTTTTATTGTTTATTTCAGTTTATTTCATTATTTATTTTTTTATTTTTTTATTTCACCTTTATTTAACCAGGTAGGCTAGTTGAGAACAAGTTCTCATTTGCAACTGCGACCTGGCCAAGATAAAGCATAGCAGTGTGAACAGACAACACAGAGTTACACATGGAGTAAACAATTAACAAGTCAATAACACAGTAGAAAACAAAGGGGGAGTCTATATACATTGTGTGCAAAAAGGCATGAGGAGGTAGGCGAATAATTACAATTTTGCAGATTAACACTGGAGTGATAAATGATCAGATGGTCATGTACAGGTAGAGATATTAGTGTGCAAAAGAGCGGAAAAGTAAATAAATAAAAACAGTATGGGGATGAGGTAGGTAAAAATGGGTGGGCTATTTACCGATAGACTATGTACAGCTGCAGCGATCGGTTAGCTACCTCACTTACTTTGGCAATGTTAACATATGTTTCCCATGCCAATAAAGCCTCTTGAATTGAATTGAAACAGAGACACAGACATACAGTTGAAGTCAGAAGTTTACATACACCTTAGCCAAAAACATTTAAACTCAGTTTTTCACAATTCCTGACATGTAATCCTAGTAAAAATTCCCTGTCTTAGGTCAGTTAGGATCATCACTTTATTTTAAGAATGTGAAATGTCAGAACAATTGTAGAGAAAAGTATTTATTTCAGCTTTTATTTCTTTCATCACATTCCCAGTGGGTCAGAAGTTTACATACACTCAATTAGTATTTGGTAGTATTTGGCCCATTCCTGATGATGCTGATGCTTGGGGTCATTGTCCATTTGGAAGACCCATTTGTGACCAAGCTTTAATAATAATAAGAAAATAAAGTGAACAAAAGAAAAGAGTCAGAAAAAGTGGTAATGAAGAAGCTATTTGTCTGCTTAAGGCTTTTTAACAAGACATGAATTACTGATCTGATGATCCTTAATAATCTGAGATTTAATCTTGCAATGATTTTTTTACAGTGGTTTCCAAAATGGCACAGATATTGAAAAAATAAGAGAATAATAGGGAGAATGAGATGTTTGTGTTTGACCTTTCCTTTTCCTTCCTGCATGTCTGGAAAAGGTCAGGAAGAGGTCAGGAAAATACATCTGGAGGAGGGTCTTGAATCTCTACCTTGATCTCTACCCGGCACAGCCAGAAGAGGACTGGCCACCCCTCATAGCCTGGTTCCTCTCTAGGTTTCTTCTGAGGTTCTGGCCTTCCTAGGGAGTTTTTCCTAGCCACCGTGCTTCTACACCTGCATTGCTTTCTGTTTGGGGTTTTAGGCTGGGTTTCTGTACAGCACTTTGTGACATCAGCTGATGTAAGAAGGGCTTTATAAATACATTTGATTGATTGACTGAATATCTGTTTATTTATTTTCACTTTCATACTTCAACTAATTGTACATTGTTACAACATTGCATTTAATATATACTGAAGAAAAATATAAACTCAACATGTAAAGTGTTGGTCCTATGTTTCATGAGTTGAAATAAAAGATCCCAGAAATTGTCCATATGAACAAAAAGCTTACTTCTCTCAAATTTTGTGTACAAATTTGTTTACTTCCCTGTTAGTGAGCATTTCTCCTTTTCCAAGATAATCCATCCACCTGGTGTGACATATCAAGAAGCTGATTAAACAGCATGATCATTACACAGGTGCACCTTGCGCAGGGGACAATTAAAGGCCACTCTAAAATGTGCAGTTTTGTCACACAACAAAATGCCATAGATGTCTCAAGTTTTGAGGGAAGGAGGGTGCAATTGGCATGCTGACTGCAGGAATGTCCACCAGAGCTGTTGCCAGAGAATTGAATGTTAATTTCTCTACCATGAGCCGCTTCCAACGTCGTTTTAGAGAATTTGGCAGTACGTCCATCTGGGTTCAAAACCGCAGACCAAGTGTAATCACGCCAGCTCAGGACCTCCACATCCAGCTTCTTAACCTGCAGGATCGTCTAAGACCTGTCACCCAAATTAAACTAAGGAGTATTTCTGTCTGTAATAAATCACTTTTGTGGGGAAAAACACATTTTGATTGGCTGGGCCTGGCTCCTGCTCCCAAGTGGGTGGGCCCATGACCTCCCAGGCCCACCCATGGCTGTGCCCCTGCCCAGATGTGAAATCCCTAGATTAGGGCCTAGAATTTTTTTCAATTGTCTGATTTCCTTATGTGAACTGTAACTCATTAAATGTGTTGAATCTATTTCATATTACGTTCATATTTTTGTTCAGTATAATATTTGAACTGTCTATATTCTTTTAAAACTTTTGTGTACTGTCCTTTTTTTTATTTCCCTCGTTAATTTCCCTTTAATTTCTATTTTACTTGCGTTGGCAATGTTAACATGTGTTTCCCATTCCAATAAAGTCCTTTGAATTCAACTGAATTGATGTGTCTGGATGGAGGAGTCAGGAAAGATAAAGAATCTCTTAGAGATTCTTCTGTTCTACAGAGTTTCACAAACAAACACTTGTCTTACCTATCTGTATTTTTGTAGGTTTGCAAACAAGAATGTGTGTGGGGTGGGGTGGGTGGTGAGAGAGAGCACAAGTGGAAAAGAGGTACAACGTGTGTGTGTGTGTGTGTGTGTGTGTGTGTGTGTGTGTGTGTGTGTGTGTGTGTGTGTGTGTGTGTGTGTGTGTGTGTGTGTGTGTGTGTGTGTGTGTGTGTATACCTGTCTGTGTGTGTGTGTGTGTGTGTGTTTCTCTGTATTGTGTCAGTATTTTGACTGTATTCTGAGAGGTGTCAGAGTGGCCTTGTCCTCCCAGTGTGGTTTCTTATTAAGCCTGAGCTCAGAAAGTGTTACTGAGCAGCCACAGGACTGTACTAGCCACTGTACTGCTGCTGGAGAGCCTGGGAATAACTTGAAGGACATCATCTGTACCTTCACAGAAACTCAGGCAGACAGCCAGGGCAGATGTCAAATACACTGTAAAGTGAGATGGATGAGAAGAGGGAGAGTGGAGGGCGACAGACATAAGGAGAGAGAGAGCGATACAAAGAAAGAGAGTGCGCAAAAGAGTGACTGTGTTTATGTGTAAGTCTACCTGCATGCATCTGTGTCTGTGTTTAAGACAGCGAGGGATCGGGAACAAGCCCACCTCTCTCTACCTCTCCAACAATGGATCATCAATTTGAGTTCCCTGGCAGAGCAGATTAATGGTCTTCTTCTCTCCTTTCTCTGTCACAACAAATTTCACACCTGCCCGAGGCAGTGGGGGTGGAGGAGCAGTATCTCTCCTTATTTATCGCTTTCTTCCTCTTATTCTTCCTCCTGTTCCTCCCTGTGTCAATTAAAAGGCTCCCACTCTTTCTCCCTGGCCACCTAATCATCCCCGGCGCAAAGCGTCAAACTGCACTCAGATATAAATTTTAAAAAGTTGTCTCTCCTTTCTCTCTTTATTTTTGGTAATCTTTTTCCCTCCTGTTTTCCCTCTCATTGTGTCTAGCATGTGTTGGCCCAGTGGTGGCTGATTTATAGGGAGGTCACCACTGCAGTTTACTGACTCTATTTATCTGCTCCCGTAATCCTGGATAATCGCTCTTTTGAGCATAAACCATGGGATCAAATTTCCACCCTTTCAGGTGGAAAAGAGCCCGCCACCCTGCCCAGAACAGGGGGGGAGAGATTGGATATGTCTGCATGTGTGTAAGTGAGAGAGAGAGGGATCAAAAAAGAGGGAAATCAATTTACGTGTGAGTGATTGATCCCCTTGGGTCTGCCCAGATGGGCTTCTCTATCGCTCAAACCCACTCAGTTTGGCATCACCTTTTTCTCCCACTCAACACAATAAAGGCAGAGACACACAGAAACAAGTGTGCTGTTCACATACACAACAGTAAGCTTGGTCACCTGCTACCAAAATTGTATAATTAGGCTCCCTATGACCAGTAGAAACAAAACAGGACAGCAGCCCGCCAGAGGAGGTCAAGTAGGTACAGAAATTATACCGCTGTTTAATATTTGGATTTCAAAGGGGGATAATGCCCATAAGGGATTTCACACAATTTACATTGGAATTAGCATAATTTAACATTAGGCTCCCAATTGTTCAGTGAGTGTTGAACATGACAGAATATTTAATTGTACAGTACAACATCTGCATAGTGACGCTGCCATCATCAGCAGCCATCATTAGATCAGCTTCATCCTCAGTCACTTTGATGACGCTGCCATCAGCAGCCATCATTAGATCAGCTTCACCCTCAGTCACTTTGATTACGCTGTCCATCAGCAGCCATCATTAGATCAGCTTCATCCTCAGTCACTTTGATTACGCTGCCATCAGCAGCCATCATTAGATCAGCTTCACCCTCAGTCACTTTGATTACACTGCCATCAGCAGCCATCATTAGATCAGCTTCACCCTCAGTCACTTTGATTACGCTGTCCATCAGCAGCCATCATTAGATCAGCTTCACCCTCAGTCACTTTGATTACGCTGTCCATCAGCAGCCATCATTAGATCAGCTTCATCCTCAGTCACTTTGATTACACTGTCCATCAGCAGCCATCATTAGATCAGCTTCATCCTCAGTCACTTTGATGATGCTGTCCATCAGCAGCCATCATTAGATCAGCTTCACCCTCAGTCACTTTGATGATGCTGTCCATCAGCAGCCATCATTAGATCAGCTTCACCCTCAGTCACTTTGATTATGCTGCCATCAGCAGCCATCATTAGATCAGCTTCACCCTCAGTCACTTTGATTACGCTGTCCATCAGCAGCCATCATTAGATCAGCTTCACCCTCAGTCACTTTGATTACACTGTCCATCAGCAGCCATCATTAGATCGGCTTCACCCTCAGTCACTTTGATTACGCTGCCATCAGCAGCCATCATTAGATCAGCTTCACCCTCAGTCACTTTGATTACACTGTCCATCAGCAGCCATCATTAGATCGGCTTCACCCTCAGTCACTTTAATTACACTGCCATCAGTCACACAGGCCATAGGAAACACATGAACAAGCAATGGCAGGGAGATATACTACACACTAAATACCCCCTTGAAGCTTAAAGGACATGGTTCCAGGCAACCTTGCACAGAGACACATATAACTAATATGATTGTATTTAGTCCCCTCAAGTTCAATTTGAATTGGGACAACTTTTTGAGGATGTGTAAAATATAATCATGAGCATGTATTCAAAGAATGAAGCTCTCTGGAGATGAACTTACCAGGCATAGCTGATTGAATAATGAGACATATGTATATTATATTAACTAGTTAATTTACACATTTTCCAATCACCTTCATGTTACCTGGCTAATTGATGGCACATTCTCATCTATAATAACCATATAATCCATTTTAGAATAATGCTGTAATGTAACAAAATGTGGAAAAAGTCAAGGGGTCTGAGGACTTTCCTAACGCACTGTATATATACAGTACCAGTCAAAAGTTTTAGAACACCTACTCATTCAAAGGTTTTTCTTTATTTGTACTATTTTCTACATTGTAGAATAATAGTGAAGACATCAAAACAATGAAATAACACATATGGAATCATGTAGTGAAGTGTTAAACTAATCAAGATATATTGATAATTCCACAAAATAGCCAGAAACAAAGAACTGTTTTCTGAAACTCATCAGTCTGTTCTTGTTCTGAGAAATGAAGGCTATTCCATTCGAGAAATTTCCAAGAAACTGCAGATCTCGTACAACGCTGTGTTCTACTCCCTTCATAGAACAGCGCAAAACGTCTAACCAGAATAGAAAGAGGAAGACGCGACTCCGGGATGCTGGCCTTCTAGGCAGAGTTCTTCTGTCCAGTGTCTGTGTTATTTTGCCCATCTTAATCTTTTCTTTTCATTGGCCAGTGTGAGATATGGCTTTTCCTTGCAGCATCCCGGAGTCGCCTCTTCACTGTTGACGTTGAGACTGGTGTTTTGCGGGTACCATTTAATGAAGCTGCCAGTTGAGGACTTGTGAGCCGTCTGTTTCTCAAACTAGACACTCTAGTGTACTTGTCCTCTTGCTCAGTTGTGCATGTGGCTTCCCACTCCGGGGCTTCCCACAGACTCTGGCTAACTCGTGTTTCTAAAAATGAATTCAAAGGCACTGTAGACTGAGACTAATAAGTCATTTTTTGTGTAATTTGTATTTAATTCTAAGTAAGTCACAGTCTATATGCGCAATTTATAGACTATAATGATTTAATACAGCAAAACGTTGTTTAAATGCTGAGCACTGAATGTCCCTGACTCCCTACCAGCCTAGTGTGTCTCACTTGCAAATACTTCACAATGTATTTCTTTGTAGCCTATAGCCTCGAAATAACTGAAATAATGTAGCCTAAATAATTAATCTCCTTCTTAGGCTCCCTGTCTGGCTCCTGGCCTATTTACAGTGTTTATATTCTGTTTAATATGACATGTGGCCTATTTGAAATGATGGGCACTTCTTATATTCACCTTTTCATGTTTATTATAATACTTTTCATTTAACTGATGTGGTCTGGTTTCAATACTTCAAAACCAGATGGTAGGTCCAGGTAGAGTCACAAAAATAGGTGGGTGTTGGTTAAATTGTGATTTTAATGAATGGAGTGAATCTGGAGCAGCATTTTGTTTTCCTGTGAGCATGGAGCGGTTTTTAGCAGAGCATTTGGAAAGGATTTGGAGCGCCAGAGCGATGTGTGCTAGTTCCAACCGCTCAACTCCGCTCACATACTCTGGTGTGTATAGACAGTATGGACAGTATATGATAGAAAAAGTGTGTACAGCAGTAGTTACAGTACATAGGATAGAACACAGTATATACATATAAAGTGGGTAAAACAGTATGTAGATATTGTTAAAGTGACCAGTGTTCCATTTCTCTATGTACATAACACAAATCAAATCAAATCAAAATAAAATAAAATCTAATGTTATTTGTCACATACACATGGTTAGCAGATGTTAATGCGAGTGTAGCGAAATGATTGTGTTTCTAGTTCCGACAATGCAGTAATAACCAACAAGTAATCTAGCTAACAATTCCAAAACTACTACCTTATAGACACAAGTGTAAGGGGATAAAGAATATGTACATAAAGATATATGAATGAGTGATGGTACAGAGCGGCATAGGCAAGATACAGCAGATGGTATTGAGTGCAGTATATACATATGAGATGAGTATGTAAACAAAGTTAAAGTGGCTAGTGATACATTTATTACATAAGGATGCAGTAGATGATATAGAGTACAGTATATACGTATACATATGAGATGAATAATGTAGGGTATGTAAACATTATATTAGGTAGCATTGTTTAAAGTGGCTAGTGATATATTTTACATCATTTCCCATCAATTCCCATTATTAAAGTGGCTGGAGTTGAGTCAGTGTGTTTGCAGCAGCCACTCAATGTTAGTGGTGGCTGTTTAACAGTCTGATGGCCTTGAGATAGAAGCTGTTTTTCAGTCTCTCGGTCCCAGCGTTGATGCCCCTGTACTGACCTCGCCTTCTGGATGATAGCGGGGTGAACAGGCAGTGGCTCGGGTGGTTGTTGTCCTTGATGATCTTTATGGCCTTCCTGTGACATCGGGTGGTGTAGGTGTCCTGGAGGGCAGGTAGTTTGCCCCCGGTGGGGAGGAGGCTGCTGAGGGGAGAACGGTATGTAATAATGGCCAGAATGGAGCAGATAGAATGGCATCAACACATGGTTTCCAGGTACTTGGTATTTGATACCATTCCACCAATTCCCCTCCAGTCATCACCACAAGCACGTTCTCCCCAATTAAGGTGCCACCAACCTCCTGTGGTACATAGGGCAAAGCAGTCTCTAAGGCACAGGGTAGAGTATAGGATGATAGCCAGCTAGATCCCCAAATAATTGATTAAAACACACTATTTTGCACTCTGTAGGGTAGCACCATGGTGTAGCCGGAGGACAGATAGCTTCCCTCTTCCTCTGAGTACATTGACTTCAATACAAATGTCCTCCAACCTGTCAGAGCTCTTGCAGCATGAAATTACATGTTGTCCATCCAATCAAGGGATCAGAGAATGAATCTAGTACTGAAAGCATAAGCTACAGCTAGTTAGCACTGCAGTGCATAAAATGTGGTGAGTAACTGACTCAAAGAGAGAGAAAGAAAATAGTTGAACAGTTTTGAACAAATTAATTACTTCCTAAATGAAGGAGAAGCAAGAGAGAAATAGAGAGAGAGAGATTTCCCCAAAAAATTCAGTTTCACTTACTTAGCTTGCAAATGCAGCTAGTTAGCCTACTGAAACCATGCACCATGCTCAAACAGAGGGATGCTATGTTAGCTAGCTGGCTATGACTATCCAACACAATTTTCAGACGCTTCTAAGTCAAGGTAAGCTTTTGGTTTTACTAATTTATTGCCACCAGGGCTCGCCGGTGTAACTGCTTACTGACTATACACTGTAACTTTACTGTATGAATAGCGGGTTTACTAACGCGTTAGTTCTATTAGCTATGCTTACTATGACATTACTTTATCTAATATGGTTACAAAGATGTAGTCTGTGTGCAGCTGTTTGGCTTGGAAAGGTTTTTTCGCCTGGTCACATACTGCTGATGTGTTGTGCATTGAAGTCCACAAGTGAAGGAAAGAGGTGAAAGGAGGAGAGTGCATAATGTAGATGTGAGAAGGAATACAACATGGCTGCCATGAAACTGTGAACTGTGTTTACGCATGATCAGGAGTGTATTCATTCCGCAGATTCTGTTGAAAAACGTTTCTTAAACAGAAGCAAATGGAACAAAACGGGGATAAACATACCTACATTTGTCAAATAGACACTCTCGTTTGCAATTGTTGGACTAATGATTACACGCACTATCAGCTAGATGCAAGCAAGAGTGTGCAAGGCGGTATTGAATGTTAGTCTGTCCATGTGTCACTGCCTGTCACATCAAATTCGTCTCTCGACCTGTGTGCACCTACGTTATAAACTTTCATTCATAGGCTAAGGTTGTAGCAACCTCATGATGAGTATAGGGAAAATTTGAGTATCAAGCCTAAACCTATCGCTGTACATATAACTGGGTGAATGGAATATGAATGACAGTCATCCAATCAATATGTTGTAATAGAAATAAGGCCATTTTCATGGGAAAAGAATCATCCTCTGTCATCTGAAATGGCACTGACCACCACTACTGTTGATGTACCCTTTTGAGCAAGGCACGTAACCCTAATTGTTCTGTTTACAGTCTGAAAGCTTAACCATTTTTCTGCTGACTACTCAAATCAACACCACACACCTCATTCCCCACCCTTCTCTGTCCCTCTCAACCCCCTATCCCCACCGATCAACTTTCAATCTGCTCCAGTCCCTCAGGACCACTTTTAACTCATCTGTAATTCATGGGTTGCACGTTTTGTCTTAAGGGATGGTGATTGACTGAATGTTCTAATGCATTCTCACTTGCCACTGATTAAGATTTCATCTAAGTCTGTTATAGTGACTTGGAAACACAAGGACATTTCTAAAGTAGGCAAATAATTAGTAGGAAAACCTTTTGTCCTAATTTTGATATTATCAGATTGACTTTAGATGTAGCATAACATTAGCTAGCTATGTAAGAGTGAGGAAAGAGCACTACATTTCAGTTAGCTAATGTTAGCTTTGCTAGGTTTTTTGATAAACTTTGCTAGCTGAAGACAGCATTGCCATCTGTCTAAAGTAAATTTTATGACATAATAATGATGACAAAGTTGTTTCCTAATAATTATTTACTGTAGCATACTGTAGCAATGTCATCATATGTTAAGCCACTACAGTGTAGTTTAGACCAAACAATCATTATCCTATGTAAGAATGACACTGCATCACTTGACTTTCGGGCACAACTATTGGCTGAGAGCATCTTGAGTACGTTTACAACAATTACTTGACAGGACCGAGTGACAGAGGTGCAAACCCATGAATGTGTAGCTTGAAGCAGACCAGACGACACACAGATACTAACACACACGGTCCTAGTCTCTCAGGTAGAGAGAAATGACTGTTATAGCCCTCTGCACTGTTGTCTTCTAGTCTCTCTGATGTGGTACCTCTCTGATGGAAAGAGAAGGCCAGAACACCTCCACGTATCAAACATGAACTGAAGCCCTTTCCTAGAAACTGCTGGGTTTGGCCTTGGCTTGTCCCCTGTGCTGACCAAGTGGATGATATGGCCTCAGGTGTGTGTGTGTGTGTGTGTGTGTGTGTGTGTGTGTGTGTGTGTGTGTGTGTGTGTGTGTGTGTGTGTGCAAGGGTCTCTCAGTGGGTTCTATGGTGTCTGAGTGTCCAGCACAACTAACTGCATGTTTGGTGTCTGAGTGTCCAGCACGACTAACTGCATGTTTGGTGTCTGAGTGTCCAGCACGACTAACTGCATGTTTGGTGTCTGAGTGTCCAGCACGACTAACTGCATGTTTGGTGTCTGAGTGTCCAGCACGACTAACTGCATGTTTGGTGTCTGAGTGTCCAGCACGACTAACTGCATGTTTGGTGTCTGAGTGTCCAGCACGACTAACTGCATGTTTGGTGTCTGAGTGTCCAGCACGACTAACTGCATGTTTGGTGTCTGAGTGTCCAGCACGACTAACTGCATGTTTGGTGTCTGAGTGTCCAGCACGACTAACTGCATGTTTGGTGTCTGAGTGTCCAGCACGACTAACTGCATGTTTGGTGTCTGAGTGTCCAGCACGACTAACTGCATGTTTGGTGTCTGAGTGTCCAGCACGACTAACTGCATGTTTGGTGTCTGAGTGTCCAGCACGACTAACTGCATGTTTGGTGTCTGAGTGTCCAGCACGACTAACTGCATGTTTGGTGTCTGAGTGTCCAGCACGACTAACTGCATGTTTGGTGTCTGAGTGTCCAGCACGACTAACTGCATGTTTGGTGTTTGAGTGTCCAGCACAACTAACTGCATGTTTGGTGTCTGAGTGTCCAGCACGACTAACTGCATGTTTGGTGTCTGAGTGTCCAGCACGACTAACTGCATGTTTGGTGTCTGAGTGTCCAGCACGACTAACTGCATGTTTGGTGTCTGAGTGTCCAGCATGACTAACTGCATGTTTGGTGTCTGAGTGTCCAGCACGACTAACTGCATGTTTGGTGTTTGAGTGTCCAGCACAACTAACTGCATGTTTGGTGTCTGAGTGTCCAGCACGACTAACTGCATGTTTGGTGTCTGAGTGTCCAGCACGACTAACTGCATGTTTGGTGTCTGAGTGTCCAGCACGACTAACTGCATGTTTGGTGTCTGAGTGTCCAGCACGACTAACTGCATGTTTGGTGTCTGAGTGTCCAGCACGACTAACTGCATGTTTGGTGTCTGAGTGTCCAGCACGACTAACTGCATGTTTGGTGTCTGAGTGTCCAGCACGACTAACTGCATGTTTGGTGTTTGAGTGTCCAGCACAACTAACTGCATGTTTGGTGTCTGAGTGTCCAGCACGACTAACTGCATGTTTGGTGTCTGAGTGTCCAGCACGACTAACTGCATGTTTGGTGTCTGAGTGTCCAGCACGACTAACTGCATGTTTGGTGTCTGAGTGTCCAGCATGACTAACTGCATGTTTGGTGTCTGAGTGTCCAGCACGACTAACTGCATGTTTGGTGTTTGAGTGTCCAGCACAACTAACTGCATGTTTGGTGTCTGAGTGTCCAGCACGACTAACTGCATGTTTGGTGTCTGAGTGTCCAGCACGACTAACTGCATGTTTGGTGTCCGAGTGTCCAGCACGACTAACTGCATGTTTGGTGTCTGAGTGTCCAGCACGACTAACTGCATGTTTGGTGTTTGAGTGTCCAGCACGACTAACTGCACGTTTGGTGTCTGAGTGTCCAGCACGACTAACTGTATGTTTGGTGTCTGAGTGTCCAGCACGACTAACTGCATGTTTGGTGATTGAGTGTCCAGCACGACTAACTGCATGTTTGGTGTCTGAGTGTCCAGCACGACTAACTGTATGTTTGGTGTCTGAGTGTCCAGCACGACTAACTGCATGTTTGGTGTCTGAGTGTCCAGCACGACTGACTGCATGTTTGTGCTCTCTGTGTATGTGTGAATATTCCCCCATATAAATGTTATTTGTTTATCAACTATCTAATGACCCTAATTTACTTTTTAGAATTGTCTGGGATAGTGTAACACTTTTCCCCCCCTCTGTTTTTGTGAGAGGAATTCTAAATTCCTATATGTTTTATAGCCAAAATCAAATTCGCACTCCCTCTATTTCATTAATGAGTTGTAAATTCATTAATTATGCATGAAATAGATCGAGACCAGTCTTAAAAGTCAGGTAACAGCGTTTATTACAAGAGAGTACTGCCACATACACATTTTTCCACAGGTTATAAACTGAAAATGACATCAGCGTTTTCTAAATGTTCTATCTCTTTCACCGGCAGAGAGGCCCTATAGTTCTCGAGCCTTCGCTCCACGCCTGAAGTCAAGGTCAGTCAGTATAAATCAGTATTCTAGACAGTCTGGAGATAGTCCGTTCCTGCCACCTGGAGATTGTACAAGTGAATGAACTAAGGAACAGACCTTCATTGTTACTAAACTCCTGACTACATTATATACAATTGGGAATGGGAGAAGGAGAGAAAATTCATATATGTACAGTACATTATAGCATTTGGACTAGTCAGTTCTGATTGGAATGTATACATAATTAGTCATTTCAACCATAATTTCCTCCAACAGTTTTACTTCAAGCAAAAGCAATTTGACCATGGCCGCTCTGATTTGTTACTGAAATTAATATTTTTTGTTGTTGGTTTGGTTTCATTGTGAATTTATTTAGCTGATTGTTACAGCTTTCTTCCGTTGAGAGAGAGTCGGACCAAAATGCAGCGTGGTTAGTTCGATACATGTTTAATGAATGAAAATACAAACAAATACAAAAACAACAAACGGAAATGTGAAAACCTAATACAGCCTGTCTGGTGAATACAAACACACTGAGACAGGAACAATCACCCACAAACACACAGTGAAACCCAGGCTACCTAAATATGGTTCCCAATCAGAGACAACGAGAATCACCTGACTCTGATTGAGAACCGCCTCAGGCAGCCATAGACTATGCTAGACACCCCTACTCAGCCACAATCCCAATACCTACTAAAACCCCAATACTACAACACAACACAAAATAACCCCATGTCACACCCTGGCCTGACCAAATAAATATATAAACACAAAATACTAAGACCAGGGCGTGACACTGATTCAAACTTTTCATGTATACATTTTCACTGACTATGTGAATTTGAACAGCTCAGACTTGCCATGCGAATTGTTTGCAAAAACCTAAAATAGCCGTGAATGGTACATTTGGATATCAGTCATGAGATGTTTACAATTTCTTTGACACCGTTTGTTGAGAGGTTTTTGGATGCGTAGAAAACAACCACATGAATAGCCGTGTGCAGCAAACCAACATCAACAAAGCCAGCTCTGTACACTACCTGAAAGTATCTCTACAAATGACTCTAACACCAAAGCAATATACTAACAGTGGCTTATCAAATCACTAGATATCAGATCACTAGAGAGAGAGATATATATGGAAAGAGAAAAAGACATAGATAGAGGCAGAGGCAGTGACAGTTACAGAGAGACAGAGGCAGAGACAGAAAGACAGAGACAGAAAAACAGAGAGAGACAGAGTCAGAAGAATAGGCAGACAGACAAACAGAGACAGAGACAAAGACAGACAAACAGAGACAGAGGCAGAGACAGAAAGACACAGAGACAGAGAGACAGAGAAGATAGACAGACAGCGTGAGAGAAAGTTAAAATATGCATGCATTTTTCCCCCCAGTTTTGTGCCAACTGTGTAAGGACCAATGCTGGAGTCGAGAAGCAGGTATGGGGAGTCAAACATTTAATGAGGAACAGACAAGGAACAACACAGGAACAGCGTCAGCACACAACAAAATGACAAAGTTAATGCGGAAGTGGGGGACAGACACTTATAGGGAAGGAAATAAGAGCTGATTGAGTCCAGGTGAGTCCAAATGATTGCTGATGCGTGTGACGAGGGAAGCAGGTGTGTGTAATGATGGTGGCAGGAGTGCGTAATACTGGGGAGCCCAGCGCCCTCGAGTCCCAGGGGGGTAGAGGGGGAGCAGGCATGACAAACTGAATGGGCCTGGATGTCTTCTGAGGAGTGGCAGCTCTCACATTTCCCCCACAGAGTCTGTAAAGACATCTGCCTGAACCAGAAGCTGGAACAAAACTTGCACAGACAATTGGCACAGTAAGACAAGTGTTGTCCATCCGTGCTCTGTTTGAAACCATATTAGTCTATATATTTTTCTATCTGTCTGTCATACATATTCACACCCAAACATATTAAGACATATACAGATCCAGTATGGACTAGTCCTTCTTCGAATTCAGAGCTTGGGACATTAAAGGAACATACCACTCAAAAACTACCTTTTGGTATTTGTTTAATTAGTCCACTGTTAATACAGTCCCAAAATGTTTTGCATGTTTTGCATGTCAATCAAGCAATTACGCACCATACTGTGACGGTTTCTGTAGTTTGATGTACCTTGAAAACTTGACTGGTGACATGCAAAACAGTTTTGAACTGTATCTAACTAATGAAAAAAAATACAAAAATATTTTTGAGTGGAATTGTCCTTTAAATTATTACACAACTTTCACAGTCTAGCTGAATACCAGTAACACAAATGACAGAATCACCTGACTCACCATCACATGACTGGAAACTTGTCATATGTACTTGAGCCTTTTCTTTCCCAGACTGCCATGAACACAGAGTTTACCTGGAGATGGTCCAAGTCCAATGGTCTCATGATCATTATGCCTGTATTTCACTAAAATATTAATTCAATAGCAGAGATTTTTGTTATTGTTTTTCAGAGATACTTTGTACATGTCAAGACTCAGAAGTTAATGCACTCTCATAAGTACACCACATCTCACATGGATTTATCGTCTCATCTTGCTCTCGCAACTGCAATATTTTACTAGAATTTTATTAGAGGTGAAAATTCTAGCCAATGAACATGGTTGTCACTAGGTAACACAGACACAAAGCCATAATTATTATAAATAATGGTAACATTTTACTTGACATCGAGTGTCATAACACATTACGACACAGTCATAACCATGTCATAACAGCTGACATAACTTGTCATAACCTGTCATAGTATGGTCATAACACTGTCATGACACATATATTTACACCTGTTGTGACATATATTGTGTTGTTTTACTGCTGGTTATGACACCTACATAAGAGTGTCCTTTGTTTGAAAGTTTCCTTTCGTTTGAAAGTTTGTTTCTTTAATCCTTTGTTGCTGTTGAAATGAATTCTTTACGGTCAGTTTTTCATCATATTTTTTATAACTTATGACACTGTCATGAAGCATTATGACCATCCTGTGTCATTTTACTTGGACGAAGAAAATACACTTTATGAGACTGTCAAGAAGCGTTATGACCATCATAATCATATAAGCCAGATTGGTCTATCACGTACATGCCCTTATATCAGTCATCAGTCAAAAAAAGGGTGTCTTGCCCTTCTCCTGAAATCTGCTCCTGCATTCACCCCAGTCATCAGCAACAGAGCATTGGGGTAGGTGCATGTCTGACAT
Organism: Oncorhynchus kisutch; assembly: GCF_002021735.2. Lineage (NCBI taxonomy): Eukaryota > Metazoa > Chordata > Actinopteri > Salmoniformes > Salmonidae > Oncorhynchus > Oncorhynchus kisutch. The sequence continues at coordinate 31,226,277 of NC_034197.2, forward strand.
CAATGTGTGTGCAATTACCTTGATCATTTAATATGTTTTTTAAAAATATATACCAGCCTATATATATATAAACCCAGCCTATATATATATATATATACAGTGGGGCAAAAAAGTATTTAGTCAGCCACCAATTGTGCAAGTTCTCCCACTTAAAAAGATGAGAGAGGCCTGTAATTTTCATCATAGGTACACTTCAACTATGACAGACAAAATGAGAGAAAAAAATCCAGAGAATCACATTGTAGGATTTTTTATGAATTTATTTGCAAATTATGGTGGAAAATAAGTATTTGGTCAATAGTTTATTTCAATACTTTGTTATATACCCTTTGTTGGCAAACGTTTTCTGTAAGTTTTCACAAGGTTTTCACACTGTTGCTGTTATTTTGGCCCATTCCTCCATGCAGATCACCTCTAGAGCAGTGATGTTTTGTGGCTGTTGCTGGGCAACATGGATTTTCAACTCCCTCCAAAGATTTTCTATGGGGTTGACATCTGGAGACTGGCTAGGCCACTCCAGGACCTTGAAATGCTTCTTACGAAGCCACTCCTTTGTTGCCCGGGCGGTGTGTTTGGGATCATTGTCATTCTGAAAGACCCAGCCACGTTTCATCTTCAATGCCCTTGCTGATGGAAGGAGGTTTTCTTTCATTTACACGGATCAGTCGTCCTGGTCCCTTTGCAGAAAAACACCCCCAAAGCATGATGTTTCCACCCCCATGCTTCAGAGTAGGTATGGTGTTCTTTGGATGCAACTCAGCATTCTTTGTCCTCCAAACACGACAAGTTGAGTTTTTACCAAAAAGTTATATTTTGGTTTCATCTGACCATATGACATTCTCCCAATCTTCTTCTGGATCATCCAAATGCTCTCTAGCAAACTTCAGACGGGCCTGGACATGTACTGGCTTAAGCAGGGGGACACGTCTGGCACTGCAGGATTTGAGTCCCTGGCAGCGTAGTGTGTTACTGATGGTAGGCTTTGTTACTTTGGTCCCAGCTCTCTGCAGGTCATTCACTAGGTCCCCCTGTGTGGTTCTGGGATTTTTGCTCACCATTCTTGTGATCATTTTGACCCCACGGGGTGACAACAGCTCAATACATGGGTCATGACAGTGTTATGACCATATTTCTAACAAGCTATGTCAGCTATTATGACATGGTTATGACCGTGTAATAACTTGCTATGACGCTGGTTGTCAAGTAAAGTATTTCCTAAATTATAATAATTGATTGGATTTATATAGTGCTTTCTACCAACTGAGGTACTCAAACTGCTTTACATACGAGAGGGAAACTCACCTCATCCACTACCAATGTATAGCACCCACCTGGTAATGCACGGCGACCATTTTTATTTGGGTGACAGAACGCTCACCACACATCAGCTATCAGGTGGAGAGGTGAGGACTGATATATGCCAATTAGGAATGAGGGTGATGATTAGGTGGTCATGATGAAATGGGGCCAGGTTGGGAATTTAGCCATGAAACCAGGGTTAACACCCCTATTTTGGCTAAACCCAGCCTATTTCTAATTAAATTCTTCTTTGATTTTAAACCTAACCCTAACCTGAACCACACTGCTAAACTTAAGCCTAACCCTAACCTTAAATTAAGATGAAAAAGCACATTTTTGTTTTCATTAATTTTACAATACAGCCAATTTTGACTTGGTGTCTGTGTTATCAACTGAAAAATGTATTTTGACAGTGAAAGGCAAAATGATGGTGGTGATGAAGTAGGGACAATGGTCGACGATGAAAAGGTAAGTTCTTTAGGTTTTCAGTAGAGAACCTAACCAACCGACTAATCAACTACGATTTCAATGTTGAAATTTAAGTAGGTAGCTAGTTATTTGATCTTCTTTTATTAAACAGGCTATAGATTAGGCAAGTTAGGTTAGCGTCAGCTTGATTGGGAGGGGGTGTAGGAGAATGGAACGACAGGGTGGGAACAGATAGGGACGGCCCACACTGCTAATGTTTAAACACATATAACATCTTTGGTTTAACCAAGACCATTGTAGCTAGCTAGCAAAGTTAACGAGGGGTTAGTAGGGAAGGAAGACTTGTAAGACAAGCATGACTGGGCTCGCATGGCAGAAGATGGCGAGGCAGGGTGAGAACAGACAGGGAATGCCTTCACTGGGGAAGAGGCCCTTGATTTAGATGGGGTGTAGGGGTGCTAAGAGAGATCAAGAGGGTTTGGCTAAATAGTTCAAACTGTAAACTGCAGACTTTGAGATACAGTCTATTTGAAATAGAGATTTGACTACTTTTACTCTTGCAGTTTATCTGCAGTTCCAATAAAAGCAAATGACCTCTAACCCTCTCCTCTCCCTCATCTCTCTCTCCATGCAGGCCCAGTATGTGGTGGAGAAGTTGTTCTCTGCTTAGTTGTCAGCGATAAGAGATATAGGAGTTCCAAGTACCGTGTCTCTCCTCTATGTACAGCCCTCTGGAGACTTCCTGCGGGTAACCATGACTTTTATCAATCACCCTCATAACTTAATCATTAGTGGTACTGAGAATTCCACTAAATTATTTGATGCTGTATGGAGGCATAGTTATTAGGACATTTGTCACGTAGAGAGGGTGACATCTTATTGACCAACTGCTGTAGGTTTGGTTAGAAAGTTGGTTATATACAGAGGATTGTTAGATACTGAATGTGTACAAGTAGGTTAGGTAAGGGATGAAGTGAAAACCTATAGGAGGATAGCTCTTCATCACGAGGGTTGGGCATGGAATGACAGCAGGCTGTTCAATTCTGAGCCATTCTGACTGACGAGTGGCGTGGATTGGTACAGCTCCCCTCAGTCCCACATAGTATGTTATCACTTATTTGGCTAAATTATTGTCCATAATTTCCTCTTGATACAGCAGCAATCTTTGAATGGACTGTTACCTTGAATGCAACACTAAGATGTTAAAACTTTTCAACTCCAATTGAACTCTGTCACAGATCCTGCCCGGTACTGCTGCTCATTCTGCTCACCAGTTCCGGAGGTCAACGGCCTTCTAGGCTGCACTGAACTATGCCATTACGCACAGCTGGTTCCTATTCCCACTGATTGTATTTGTATAAATGTTCCCTTTGTTTCTCCATTGGGCTGTCGATTATTGTTCCGATGTCCGTTGGTTGTGTGAGTATCTACAGGTATGTGGTGTCTCAGCAGGTATGTGGTGTCTCAGCAGGTATGTGGTGTCTCAGCAGGTATGTGGTGTCTCAGCAGGTATGTGGTGTCTCAGCAGGTATGTGGTGTCTCAGCAGGTATGTGGTGTCTCAGCAGGTATGTGGTGTCTCAGCAGGTATGTGGTGTCTCAGCAGGTATGTGGTGTCTCAGCAGGTATGTGGTGTCTCAGCAGGTATGTGGTGTCTCAGCAGGTATGTGGTGTCTCAGCAGGTATGTGGTGTCTCAGCCTGTGCTGCGTGTTTTCTGTATTACAGGTCTCGTCCCGTGTTGTTCTACGAGGTTTGACCTCGCTCTTTTGTTTGGGTACATCCCAGTGTTTTGTATACGTGTTTGTTTTGGGTCTATTAAAAACCCAGATGTATCCCTGTGCCAGTCTCAATCCTTTACACCAGCGTGACAAACTGTCTGTGAAATTTCCAGAAAATTGTCTCTCCCACTGCAGTTGTTCTCAGGATACGGGCCAGTGTGAAGAGACCATCTGTCTGACAAGGTGGAGTCAGGCTTCTACTTCATCGCCCTGGACCACTATACCCACGAGGCCGAGGATGCCATGTTTCGACCTGTGAGTCGCCTTTGACCTTGAGGTACTTCTAGTTTCTGTACTATTCTACTGTATCTTAGTCTGTCGCTCTGTCATTGCTCATCCATATATTTATATATTCTTAATTCCATTCCTTACTTAGATTTGTGTGTATTGGGTATATGTTGTGACATTGTTAGATATTACCTGTTAGATATTGCACACTGTCAGAACTAGAAGCACAAGCATTTCGCTACACCTGCAATAACATCTGCTAAACATGTGATGTGACCAATAACATTTGATTTGATTCTAAAGGCGTCTGCATGCTTCCCATCCGAAACACTTCAGGACAGTGTGTGCATACATTTCTCGAGGCAATCCGAAGTCTATGTCCCTTGATCAGTGATTGGTCAACAGAAGGGATTCTTCATTAAAGTGTGTCATTCTGCAAAATATTTTCACCCACTTTTTCACTTGATAAATACTGCACTAAACACTTTACTTAGATGTACAATTGTGCGATTTAAGAATTCCTCAAAAAACATTACAATTATTTACAGATGTCTTGTGTTATTTTAGATTAATTCAGACGATTATCAAGATGACCATTGCCACTTTTCTCAAATTTCTCAAGCTAAAGTATTGTAATGTGACAAACATCGGAAGTTCCCAATCAGACAATTACTATAAAACAAATCTGTTTGGTGAATGCATGGCATTACTTTGTCCTCAGTCCTCCGGGGAATGCTGTGTACCATAATAACATGTTAACCTAAGTTTGCCTGGTTAATTATATTCATTTCAGTTAATGTAGCAGGTTCTCCCATTGTCTCCATAAAATGTAAAATCAGTGTGTGCCCTTGGGATAAATAAATATCCTAAATATTGGATCCTGCCTTCATCTCAATTCCTGCACTGTCTCTTAACTAGCCCACTAGTCCTTTTTTATCTTTCAATGTTATCATCGTTATGCCATTAGTATGTGTACTCACATTATTCCCAACAGAGTCATTATATTAAATGATGGCCAGGACATAGAGTATGATGAATGAACTTGTTAGATCACAGCCACATTATGTCCATACTCCACCTATTCCTTGTTACGTTCGTATTGGTATTTTATTAGGATCCCCATTAGCTGTTGTGAAAGCAGCATCTACTCTTCCTCTGGGGTCCACACAAAACATGAAACAAGACATAATATTGAACATTAATAGACAAAAGCTCAAGGACAGTAGTACATGCATTAAAAAATGGCACACAGCCTACATATCAATACATACAAACCAAATACCTGGGTCAAATAGGGAAGAGGTTTGCTGTTAGTTGCTTTATCTGTTTTTTGATACCAGGTTTGCTGTTCATTTTAGCAATATGAGATGGAAGGGATTTCCATGCAATAATGTCTCTATAACACTGTACGCTTTCTTGAATTTGTTCTGGATTTGTGGACTGAAAAGATGTATGGTGGGGTAAGTGTGTGTGTTTCAGAGCTGTGTGTAAGTTGGTTATGCAAACCATTTAGATTTTTTAACAATGGTTCTTATAAAAATAAGTGATGCAGTCAGTCAACTCTTAGCCAAGAAAGACTGGCATACATAGTATTAGTCCTATGATTACAACAATGAGCAAGACATGCTGCTTTGTTCTGAGACAGCTGCAGCTTAACTAGGACTTTCTTTTCAGCACTTGACCACATGACTGGACAATAATCTACGAATGAAAGTCTATGAATGAAAGTTTACAACATACTGTAGGTGCACACATGTTGAAAGAAAATGTTGAGGTGATCTAGGGTGTGGTCATTAGTCCAACAGTTGCAAACGAGAGTTTCTATTGGACAAATTCATCTACACTACCGTTCAAAAGTTTGGGGTCACATAGAAATGTCCTTGTTAAAAAATAATCAAATTGATCAGAAATAGAGTATAGACATTGTTATTGTTGTAAATTAATATTGTAGCTGGAAACTGCATATTTTTTATGGAATATCTACATAGGTGTACAGAGGCTCATTATCAGCAACCATCAGTCCTGTGTTCCAATGGCACGTTGTGTTAGCTAATCCAAGTTTATCATTTTAAAAGGCTAATGGATCGCTATTAGCTAACACAACGTGCCATTGGAACATAGGAGTGATGGTTTCTGATAATGGGCCTCTGTATGCCTATGTAGATATTCCATAACAAATCTGTTTCCAGCTACAATAGTCATTTACAACATTAACATTGTCTACACTGTATTTCTGATCAATTTGATGTTATTTAATTGGACAAAAAAATGTGCTTTTCTTTCAAAAACAAGGATTTCTAAGTGACCCTAAACTTTTGAACGGTAGTGTATGTTTATCCCCTTTGTCGTGGTTGAGTCTTTCATATCAAGAAAACCCCATGTAACACACATTGTGGAAAGGTGAAGATAAACAATTAGCGAGAGGTAGACTACGGTGTTACTTAGCTTAGTGCTGACTGTCTGCTTTTCGCCTTACAGACGAATGCAGCTAACTTTAACAAGTAGATGTCACTCAACTCAAGGTATAGTACAGCTATTTAATTGCTTTCCCAATTACTTTTCTTTTGTATGAAGTTGAAGCTGGATTTGCCAAATCGTTCAGTGCTTACTGTTCAAGCTGGCTAGCAAGCTAAATAGATGGCTCTGGATAATTTGGTACTTTCCCCCCCAAAAATTACATGTTTGAAACATGTTTCTTTGCTTATGGTTCTATATTTTTTGTTTCAGATATTTTCATTTTTCATCTGCGGTAATGATGTTCTGCTCGCCCAAAGTCACACTTGTAAGCTGTCAAGTTTGCTCTCTCCACCACATTACTGCTCTCTCTACCACAATACTGCTCTCTCTACCACAATACTGCTCTCTCTACCACAATACTGCTCTCTCTACCACAATACTGCTCTCTCTACCACAATACTGCTCTCTCTATCACAATACTGCTCTCTCCACCACAATACTGCTCTCTCCACCACAATACTGCTCTCTCTACCACAATACTGCTCTCTCTACCACAATACTGCTCTCTCTACCACAATACTGCTCTCTCTACCACAATACTGCTCTCTCCACCACATTACTGCTCTCTCCACCACATTACTGCTCTCTCCACCACAATACTGCTCTCTCTACCACAATACTGCTCTCTCCACCACAATACTGCTCTCTCTACCACAATACTGCTCTCTCTACCACAATACTGCTCTCTCTACCACATTAATGCTCTCTCCACCACATTACTGCTCTCTCTACCACAATACTGCTCTCTCTACCACAATACTGCTCTCTCTACCACAATACTGCGCTCTCTACCACAATACTGCGCTCTCTACCACAATACTGCTCTCTCTACCACAATACTGCTCTCTCCACCACATTACTGCTCTCTCCACCACATTACTGCTCTCTCCACCACATTACTGCTCTCTCCACCACATTACTGCTCTCTCCACCACATTACTGCTCTCTCCACCACATTACTGCTCTCTCTACCACAATACTGCTCTCTCCACCACAATACTGCTCTCTCCACCACATTACTGCTCTCTCCACCACATTACTGCTCTCTCCACCACATTACTGCTATCTCCACCACAATACTGCTCTCTACCACACTACTGCTCTCTCTACCACACACACACACACACACAGAGTAAAGCAGATTAGAGGGTTCTTTCAGAGATGCCAATTTAGCAGCTTTCAAAGAGCGTTTCAATGCATCACTCTTCCACTGCCACGGAGAGCACTATTTACATGTACCTTACATTCATCTCACAGACAATGTCCTCCCCAACACACACACTGCTATTATACACACACAGCCAATTGGTTGTGATTCTCCAGGGCTGTCTAAACCTGTTACCAGTTGATTATAGACCTGGCTCCATTGCTAGGTTAAGAGAGAATTAGAGCAGATGAAGGTCATAACTCACCAGATTGTGAGGCTTATATTACAGCAGGACACATTCTATTTCCTTTTAACTCTTATGGGATTAATCAAATAGGCATAAGGATGCATACACACACACGAACACACACATATAATCACTCAGTCAAGTTATACAAGGTGCTGGTGTCATAACCTGAGGCTGCTGTTTTACATAACAGGCTGGCTTAAGGGGAAGAGCGTCCTGAAATTGCATTGATGCATCAATCAGCTCACGCTTCCATGAAAAGGATTCCATGTGTAGATTAGCGTTGGGAGCTGCCAAAGGTTTCGGCTGGGACTCAAACAATCTTATCATATTTAAATATATACACCCGGTGGTGTCGCTCTGTGATTTGCTGTCAAAGCAGCCTCAGTTGAATATAATTAATCTGTAGGACCATGTGATAAATATGGATATTGTTACAGTCTGTGGAGAGAGGCCAGGGGAAGGGCATAGGGATTCACGATAGGTATAAAAAGATACCTATGGTGCACACCCACGCACACAGTGAGTATGAACCAGGATCCACAATAGCACTTGTCTGAGGAGCATCTTCCAGAGTTCAAAGAGGCTCTCAGGAGCTCATATCATCACTTCAGCTCTTTGATAATCATTTACACAAACACAAAGACTGCACTGAGTCCCCCATCAGCACACACACACACACCACTGGCCTGACAGATCCACAAGGAGCTCTCACATTCCTGGGGTCCAGCACTTTGATAATCAATTACACAAACACAAAGACTCTGGACACCCTCACACACACTTACTGTATGTGCACACTGTCGCACACACACAGCAGATATGAACCAGCATCCACAATAGCACTTTACTGAGGAGCATCTTCCAGATTTCAAAGAGATTGAGTCCACCATCAGCACACACACACCCCTCTGGGCTGACAGATCCACAAGGAGCTCTCATATAATGTGTTTGTTAAAGGGCCAGAAGAAACAAGTGTTTGAGAAGCTCAGTCAGTTGTATAACCTTTAACAAACATAGTAGACCTGGTCCTGATTGTAGGAGCATGGCACCAGCAATGCAGGTTCCCTTTCCACTGAGGTTATATACCACAATGTAAATAGGTCGCTTTGGTTAAAAGCATGCTAAGTGGAATATTATATTGTATTCTGAGTGTACATAACATTAAGAACACCTTCCTGATATTGAGTTGCATCCCTCTTTTGCCCTAAATACAGCCTCAATTCGTTGGGGCATGGACTCCGCAAGGTTTCGAAAGCATTCCACAGGGATGCTGGCCCATGTTGACTACAATGCTTCCTACAGTTGTGTGAAGTTGTGTGGATGTTCTTTGGGTGCTGGACCATTCTTGATACACATGGGAAACTGTTGAGTGTGAAAAGTCCAGTAGCATTGCAGTTCTTGACACAAACCGGTGCACCTGGCACCTACTACCATACCCATGCTCATCTAGCATTTCATATTTCGATAAACTTGAATTTGATTTGAATTCTTATTTGCACCATGTGCATAAGGTAAAGAGTAAATTAAAGATGACTTGTCAAACTTGACTTTATTTAATGATTTTACCTGTTTCCTTCTTTACACAGGCAAACACACAATTACTGCAAGACTTATTTACTTGGAAGTGTTTTTCTTTAGCCTTGCTCCTTGACATTTTCAATTGCTTATGCGTTCATAAGAAATATACGATTAATTGTGTCTGAATGGAATAATAACATTAACCTCGACTTGTTTTTCTCCTGACAAGTTTTGCCTGCGGCCATGGTATTTCGCCTCCCTTCCTGAAGTGAAAACTCCAGCGTTTGAGAAATGAGCAACATGAGGGGATAAATTAATTACCTCCAGGGCAGTTGAGAGGAGAAGCAGAATATTCTAGTTAAGTCTGTGTTTTAAATTAAATGTATATATATCATTAGGCAGACCTGGCCGGCCCCCTAGGCCACCTCACCTTCCCTTTTAACTACTACCTCACTATCGCCCATCACCCCCTCTCACCCTCCTCCTCTCTTCAATTTATCCTTTTCTCATCTTCCCCTCCCCGCTCTCTCCCTATCTCCTCTTCATCCTCCTCTTTCACTGTACTCTCTCCCAGCTTTGTGCATACCCTTTGGGAATTGCAAACGCTGGTAGTCCAGCATTTGTTTAAAACGTGATATTCAAGATGCAGTCAGAAAATAAACTTCAGAGTCGTATTTAATGTGAGTGACAGCTACTGACTGACTTTAGAGAGCTGTGAGCTGGTGGGAGCATGGTATGGAGTCCAGGCTGAGTTGGTACAGTAGCTCCCAGGACTACATACTGTACATCGACAGTGTAAAGGCTTTCTGTCTTTCTCAGAAGACTTTCAGTACATGTTACACTCATATGAACTGTGAGAGGAGTGAACTCGGGGGAACTGGACTCATGCCATGTGAGACGAACTGTGACAGAGTCTCATCCCTGCAATCAGCAGAAACAAAAACCTGTTTAATAAAATTAACGTCAGGCATATACATTTTTATAGAGAGGCTGTGTTCGAGAGAGGTGCATTCTGAATATGAATTAGCGATACCATTTTAGAAGAAGGCTTTAAAGCCAAGAGCTACATGATCTCTTATGCAAAGCTAACCTGAATTCGATGAGAATTCGTTCTGACAGAGCCATTCTCGAAGGAGAGCTAATATATCAAATATGATATGCACAGGAGGTTTACCAACGCTGATACTTATGCAAGGGTCTATGCTTCACAATTTTCCTTATGTAACTTGTTCAAAACCTGTCTGAATAGAACAGACCCTCAATTGGATCCAAATAAAAACAAATCACTACTCACCAAATCATCTTAATCCCTTTTGGGACATATAGAACTCAAAGTACCCTGAAAATATCTTATTTGCATATCCGTTGAAACGTATAAAACAACAATGTAATGCATTGTATAACGTTACACACTTCCTTGTCTGGCTCTGTCTGCAAATCACTAATTGTTTTATGAAGATCTCTTTGTAGACATATTACCTATAATCTATAGATAGATTGCCTATAATTAGCAACAAACCCAGATGTCCCCGTCTTCTCCAAAACATGCCTCTGTGTAGCAGGCTAGATAAAGGTTGCCCCGTGTTGCTTTCTAGCTGGTCACAAGATGAATAAATCAGTGAAGACTTGGTGTCCCCTTCCGGCATATTCTAATGGCCACCATTGATCTGTTTTTGAAATCATCATTGCATTGGAACATTTTAATGTGGCTCCGGAGGGGATGTGATCTCCACTGACCACTGCTGTTATACATAGGCTGTTTAATGGGGAAGGTTGTTGTTACTGCTGAGAAGAAGACTACTTTATCCTTCATTAATACCCTCTGGTTGCCAGGTGACAACCGTTCCAGATTTGTTCAGTAAGACTCAAACTGGCAAACTGGCAACCAACCTGTTGCTGGCCCGCCTCCCTAAATAAGCCACCTTTTATTAACAAGATTAAGTCCTATTTACTTATAGCCCTGCCTACATGAACAACTTGTTTTTAAAAATTATATGAGCAAAATATATTCCACTTTATTTGGAATGACAAGCCAGACAAAATTAAACTGGCCTATTTATATAATTAATATTCAGAGGGCTGAAATGATTAAATATTAAAGCATTGAACCTCTTACTAAAGGCTTCGTCATACACAAATTGGACTTAAATCCGAACTGGTTGTCCAGCAGATTAGAACAAATGGCTCACCCCATTTAAAACATGTAATTTTTCCCTATATTCAGAATGCAACCTCTCACTTTTGGTTATTTGAAAATAAAATAATTTCCAGAATATATCTATTTTTAAAACAATTTAAATTGAATCCACCTTAAAAGACAGAATAAATATTACAACAAATATTACGGTTAAACAAAAATATACTATTTGATTATTTTTTGTTGTTATAAAATAAAAAAAGTATAATCTTTGTTAATGATATCATGAATACGACTGGTGGAGTTATGTCACACATGCAGATTTTGCTGCGATGAGACAGAATCATTAGAACACTTGTTCTGGGGCTGCCTATCCATAGCTTTCTTTGGTTACAGGTTCAGGAATGGCTGAAGAATTGCAACATTTACCTGGAGCTACCTCTGTAAATAACATTGCTGGGTGACTTGGAAAGCCAGTCAATCAATCAATAATAAAATATTTATTTTATAAAAAGATGAATCTTTAATTTGCAATTGGTAGAAACTATGAGAATATAAATATTTAGAACGTTTGTGAAACGTTACAGCACAGTTGAAAAATATATGGCAATTAGAATGAGGTTTTCACAGATAAATGGCTTGAGGGTAGTTGAAGGGTGGGACATATGTTTGATTTATTGAGTTTAAATAGAGCTGGCATCAAGACAAAGGGTGGCTACTTTGAAGAATGTCAAATCTAAAATATATTTTGATTTGTTTAACACTTTTTTTGTTTACTACATGATTCCATATGTGTTATTTCATAGTTTTGATGTCTTCACTATCATTCTACAATGTAGAAAATCGCAAATATAAAGAAAAACCCTTGAATGAGTAGGTGTGTCCAGACTTTTGACTGGTACTGTTAATATAACTAATGTAAAATATACCATGTCCATGAAATGTATATAGTATGTATAAGATGTAAGTAGAAGCCTAAGTATTGTTGTCCATTATTTTACTCCAATTAGAGGAGGGCTGGTAGTATTAGGGGGAAATAATAAAGAAGGAAACAGATATTGGAAATGATGCAGACAATAACATTGATATAACCCACAATGTGCAATAGTAAAGCTGAAAAAAAAGTGAGGTCCTCGGATAAATATACTGAACAAAAATATAAACACAACATGCAACAATTTCAACTATTTTACTGAGTTACAATACATATAAGGAAATCAGTCAATTGAAATACATTCATTGGGCCCACCCACTGGGGAGCCAGGCCCAGGCAATCAGAATTAGTTTTCCCCATGAAAGAGCTTTATTACAGACAGAAATACTCCTCAGGGTGGCTGGTCTAAAACAATCCGGTGGATTGGTCTGGTGGATATCCCTGCCGTTAGCATGGCAATCCTCCCTCAAAACTAGAGACAAACAGCACATTTTAGAATGGCCTTTTAATGTCCCCAGCACAAGGTGAACCTGTGTAAGGATCAAGCTGTTTAATCAGCTTCTTCATATGCCACACCTGTTAGGTGGATGGATTATTTTGGCAAAGGAGAAATACTCACTAACAGGAATGTAAACAAATTTCTTCACAACATTTGAGGGAAATAATATTTTTGTGCGTATGGAACATTTCTGGGATCTTTCTTTTCAGCTCATATATTTTTGTTCAGTATACTAACAATATAAAATAGGTTATTTTTTATCAAGGGGGAGCATGTAAACAGAGGCAACAAATTCAAATAGAAACGCATTGCTTTGAACTTTTTGTCACGTGTGCTCCATCTCCGGCCTCTAGGTCACCAGGCTGCTCGTTATGGCGCACACCTGTCACCATCATTACGCACACTTCCGCGTCGTCAGACTCACCTGGTCTCCATCACTTCCTTGTTTACCTGACCTATATACATTACTTACAATTAATGAGACGTCAACCTTCACACAGCAAGAGACAGAGGAGGCTGGTGGAAGGAGCAATAGCAGGACATGTTCATTGTATTGGCTGGAATGGAACAAATGGAACGGTATCAAACAAATGGAAACCACATGTTTGACTCTGTTCTATCAATTCCATTCCAGCCAATACAATGAGCATGTCCTCCTCCAACTCCTCTCACTAGCCTCCACTGGCAAGATACATCTGTGAATGAATGCAAAGCCCTGCCTTTGATTGTCAACAAGCTGCACCTGACAGGCAATACAGAGAAGAAAGCTTGGCATGGTGTCCACTGGTCAGACTTGTTTGCTGTAAAACAACAGAAGTAGAGTCACTGTTTTATAATACAATAGAAATGCATTGAAAAAAGGGATGCAGACATAAAAAGTATGTAATTGAATCCTTATTTTGTGTCTTTAATTTTTCTATTCAGAGAGAGTGTCACAACCTTTAGCAGAGGCAGGAAGATGGTGCAAGGCAGAATTGGGATTTCCCATATGGGGTCAAATAGAGCTTTTACACTGTAGTACCTTGAAATGTCAAAACAGAGCCTCATCAAAGATGAGTAAGACTTGAGAAAGTTAGAGGACGAAATTCTATTTTTCTCTTCTCCTTCCCCCTCCCCCTCTCTATTCACACACACCCACACACCACACACACACACACACACACACACACACACACACACACACACACACACACACACACACACACACACACACACACACACACACACACACACACACACACACACACACACACACACACACACACACACACTGACCTGGAGAAGGCCTCTAAATGACAGAAGAGGACACGTGCCATCAATTACTGTAGATACCCAGACTAATCTAACCATGATTGACATCCTCTTCCTCTCTCCACATCTCCAAAGACCTATACCCTATCGATTACGTCTAGCACTTTATCCATGATTGATATGTATGGACTTTGTGGGGTCAATGCCCCCTGTTCTTGAATAAAAGGCAGGAGGAGTGAACATGGTCATCCATATTAGCACAGAGGAGCTCACAGCTCAGCAGATCCCTCTAAAATGCCTCAGGAGCACAACTGTACAGCGACCATGCATCATTTACATACTCAGCTTTAATTCCATGACGTTGAGTTGCGTTAGAGTGAGTGAAAACACGCCACCCTTGACTCCTGCGCTAAGTGGATGATTTGCTAAGGATATAAGTAAATACATAAATAAACAGGCCTGTGTGCAATTTTAATGTTTTCCCACAGCGCAGCATCTCTGAGTGAATATTCAAAGTGTCCTGACAAGCGTTTGCAGAGATGAACTTATGAGGTAACCTTGGAATTTGCATCATTGTCAAATTGCCCTTACCTAACATGATGGCAAATTGCAGTGGCTTGCTAGGAAGGGAGGGAACAGTAGAGAGTGAGTGAGTGAGTTGTGTAAATTCCAAGGTTATGACCCACATTGTCTTATGTCACACTGTCAGCCATGCTCACATTAGAGAAAGAGAGAGAGAGACTTTTGTAAATGGCCAGTTGATGACTTCATATAGTCTCCTGTCACAAAGTCAGCCATGCCCACATTATCAAGATGCAACCTACATTTTGGGGAACATTTTTGTTCCCAGAGGACATCATGGCATCCTGTCTTCATTTGACTGTTTACATCCATTATGTACTACCTGCAGAGTGGAGACCGCATGTAACCGAGTCACTTAACTCCGCCACACGCACACCATAAGGAGACTCTGACCACATTGTCCCACAGCTAAGGACCAGGTGCTTTGTAGTGAATGGAGGTAAAGTCCTGTCCATGTCATAACTCTGTGTGTCACATCATCCCACTAGCACATCCCTCCTGTCCATAGATACATCTTGGGGCTAACCCAGGACATGTTTCATTCCTCCTTCAAAACTGCATTACTGGGGCTAATGCTGGAGCTTTTCAATTATACATTGACACTGATTGTCTGTGCCATGGAAATATAATAGGGCTTGTGTGGGTTGTATTAGGTGTTATCGAGTGCCTGGCACCCCAAGCTCTCAGTATTTCATTGTGTCCATTAATAGACATACAACTTATTCTGAAATCTAGTAGCATCTACCTGTAGGGGGAGTCGATGTGATCGTAGTACATGCTGTGAGATATTACAATATCTAGAACGCTTCTGTGATTGATCATAGGGAAAAAGAGCTACTATGTGAATACGTGCAACAACGGCAATATGGGTTGATTGCACTGAAACGTTTGATTCATTTGATTACTCAGTTTAGTTAGTACATCAACTTTATTTATGTTTTATTTGAAATATAACCTTTATTTAACCAGGAAGGCCAGTTGAGAGCAAGTTCTCATGTACAACTGCAACATGGCCAAGATAAAGCAAAACAGTGCGACACAAAGAACACAGAGTTACGCATGGGATAAACAAATGTACAGTCAATAACACAAAAATCTATATACAGTGGGTGCAAATCTAGTAAGATTAGGGAGGTAAGGCAATAAATAGGCCAGAGTGGCAAAATAATTACAATTTAGCAATTAAACACTGGAATGATATATGTGCAGAAGATGAATGTGCAAGTAGAGATACTTGGCTTTGGGGGTGACCAGTGAGATATACCTGCTGGAGCGTGTGCTACGAGTGGGTGCTGCTATGGTGACCAGTGAGCTGAGATAAGGCGGGGCTTTACCTAGCAGAGACTTGTAGATAACCTGTAGCCAGTGGGTTTGGCAGCGAGTATGAAGCGAGGGCCAACCAACGAGAGCGTACAGGTCGCAGTGGTGGGTAGTGTATGGCTCTTTGGTGACAAAACGGATGGCACTTAAATAGACAGCATCCAACTTGATGATTAGAGTGTTGGAGGCTATTTTATAGATAACATCACCGAAGTCGAGGATCGGTAGGATGGTCAGTTTTACGAGGGTATGTTTGGCAGCATGAGTGAAGGATGCATTGTTGCGATATAGGAAGCCGATTATATATTTAATTTTGGATTGGAGATGCTTAATGTGAGTCTGGAAGGAGAGTTTACAGTCTAACCAGACACCTAGGTATTTGTAGTTGTCCACATATTCTAAGTCAGAACCGTCCAGAGTAGTTATGCTATTCGGGCAGGCGGGTGTGGGCAGCGATCGGTTGAAATGCATGCATTTAGTTTTACTTGCATTTAAGAACAGTTGGAGGCCATGGAAGGAGTGTTGTATGGCATTGAAGCTTGTCTGGAGTTTTGTGAACACAGTGTCTGAAGAAGGGCCAGATGTATACAGAATGGTGTCATCTGCATAGAGGTGGATCAGAGAATCACCAGCAGCAAGAGCGACCTCATTGATGTAAACAAAGAAAAGAGTCAGCCCTAGAATTGAACCCTGTGGCACCCTCATAGAGACTACCAGAGGTCCGGACAACAGGCCCTCCAATTTGACACCCTGATCTCTATCTGAGAAGTAGTTGGTGAACCAGGCGAGGCAGTCATTTGAGAAACCAAGGCTGTTGAGTCTGACCGATTAGAATGCGGTGATTGACAGAGTAAAAAGCCTTGGCCAGGTCGATGAAGACGGCTGCACAGAACTGTCTTTTAATGATGGCGGTTATATAATTTCGGACCTTGAGTGTGGCTGAGGTGCACCCATGACAAGCTCGGAAACCAGATTGCATAGCGGAGAAGGTACGGTGGGATTCGAAGTGGTTGGTCTGTTTGTTAATTTGGCTTTCGAAGACTTTAGAAAGGCAGGTTAGGATAGATATATGTCTGTAACAGTTTGGGTCTAGAGTGTCTCCCTCTTTGAAGAGGGGGGACGACCGCGGCAGCTTTCCAATCAGTTCTCTGGCAGTGTGGTGATTGCATGTTAGCAAGCGATTGCATATTATTAAATGATTCGCTCGCCTACGGATTCTCAGACGGCAGCCAGATCTGCGTCCTCTTTTCTCTGTCTTTTCTTCAAGCAAATGACGGGGATTTGTGGCTGTTTCCCCGTGAGAGCAGTATATCCTTCTCGTCGGACTCGTTAAGGGAAACGCTTCTTCCAGTTCGTTAAGGGAAAAGCTTCTTCCAGTTCATGGTGAGTAATTGCAATTCTGATGTCCAGAAGGTATTTTCGGTCATAAGAGACGGTAGCAGCAACATTATGTACAAACAATAACTTACAAACAACGCAAAAAACCTAACAAAATAGCACAGTTGGTTAGGAGCATGTAAGACGTCAGCCATCCTCTTCGGTGCATCTATCCTTTCACCAAATGTCACCAGCCATCCTCTTCGGTGCCATCTATCCTTTGACCAGATGTCACCAGATGTCAGCCATCCTCTTCGGTGCCATCTATCCTTTCACCAGATGTCAGCCATCCTCTTCGGTGCATCTATCCTTTCACCAGACGTCACCAGACGTCAGCCATCCTCTTTGGTGCATCTATCCTTTCACCAGACGTCAGCCATCCTCTTCGGTGCATCTATCCTTTCACCAGACGTCAGCCATCCTCTTCGGAGCATCTATCCTTTCACCAGACATCAGCCATCCTCTTCGGTGCATCTATCCTTTCACCAGATGTCACCAGACGTCAGCCATCCTCTTCGGTGCATCTATCCTTTCACCAGACGTCAGCCATCCTCTTCGGTGCATCTATCCTTTCACCAGACGTCAGCCATCCTCTTCGGTGCATCTATCCTTTCACCAGATGTCAGCTATCCTCTTCGGTGCATCTATCCTTTCACCAGACGTCAGCCATCCTCTTCGGTGCATCTATCCTTTCACCAGACATCAGCCATCCTCTTCGGTGCATCTAACCTTTCACCAGACGTCAGCCATCCTCTTCGGTGCATCTATCCTTTCACCAGACGTCAGCCATCCTCTTCGGTGCATCTATCCTTTCACCAGACGTCAGCCATCCTCTTCGGAGCATCTATCCTTTCACCAGACATCAGCCATCCTCTTCGGTGCATCTATCCTTTCACCAGATGTCA
The DNA here is from genome assembly GCF_002021735.2 of Oncorhynchus kisutch. Lineage (NCBI taxonomy): Eukaryota > Metazoa > Chordata > Actinopteri > Salmoniformes > Salmonidae > Oncorhynchus > Oncorhynchus kisutch. Next base: position 31,244,447 of record NC_034197.2, read on the forward strand.
CCAGACGTCAGCCATCCTCTTCGGTGCATCTATCCTTTCACCAGACGTCACCAGACGTCAGCCATCCTCTTCGGTGCATCTATCCTTTCACCAGACGTCAGCCATCCTCTTCGGTGCATCTATCCTTTCACCAGATGTCACCAGACGTCACCACTACTTGCTGTGTGAATGAGTTGAATCAGTTGTTTACCTGGATATTCCATTACCCACTAGGTAGGAAAAAATCACACATGCCTGTCAAGGAAGGAGTAAATTCCATGTCATCTGAGGATTCAGGAAGTGAAATATTTGAAATGCAATGATTAAAAATATTGTCAAGAAACATTATGACCGGTTTTCAGTCCAACGGTTTAATTCAATTAATCTCCCAAATTGACTAAATTAACGGTTACGGTTTGGGATAGTGAAAAACAACACACAAAAAAATTGTCTCTATCAATGGATTTGAAAACGCAACCTTTGGATCCAGAGTCATGGAATTACATCTAATCAGAGGTAATGTAGTATAAGTACTGTGCCACATCATTGATATCATGTTCTGCCATGGACTCATACAACCCTGCTGAAGTCACTCTTTCTTCACTACCAGGACTTTAAAGAATAATGTCTGACTTTCAATTTTGAGAGATTCACAGTGATGGTTGTGAAGTTTGGGGCTGTTTGTAGGACACGTGGAAGAGGAAACTGATTAGAGGGCAGCAACATGGGGCTATGGTAACCACAACGTATCAGCATCAACACTCAATCCCCCTATTACTGAGAAGCCTTGGGTTAGTATCAGTGGAGGCTGCTGAGGGAAGAAATGCTCTTAATAAATCGCTGGAAGGGAGTGAATGGAATGGAATCAAACACCTGGAGACTATGTGTTTGATGTATGGAATACCATTCCATTCATTCCGCTCCAGCCATTACCACGAGCCTGTCCTCCCCAATTAAGGTGCCACTAATGTCCTGTGGTTAGTACACACATGCACGCACACACACACACAGACACACATACAGACACGTACACACAGACAAATAAAGACTCAGACACACACACACGCATGCACGCACGCACACACACACACACACACACCTAGCATTGATCTTCCTTTGACTCCCACAGCCACTGCTAAAATAGCAGATCAGAAAGATTGGAGTCCTGCCTTTACCAGAAACATTCTTGTATCCCCATTAGGTTAATGTGATTGTGTGTGTGTGTGTGTGTGTGTGTGTGTGTGTGTGTGTGTGTGTGTGTGTGTGTGTGTGTGTGTGTGTGTGTCTGTGTGTGTGTGTGTGTGTGTGTGTGTGTGTGTGTGTGTGTGTGTGTGTGTGTGTGTGTGTGTGTGTGTAAGGGAGTGTATACAGCTCTGGAAAAAATTAAGAGACCAGTACAAAATGATCAGATTATCTGGTTTTGCTATTTATAGGGTTGTGTTTGGGTAAAATGAACATGTTTGTTTTATTCTATAAACCACTGACAACATTTCTCCCAAATTCCAAGTAAAAGTATTGTAATTTAGAGCGACCCCAGGACAATCTTGTACGTGGCTTGATTCATGCGTCCTTCACAAAGACAAATCTGCCCGATTCCAGCCAGATCATCACCGATCCTCCACCAAGTGGAGGTTGTCTTTGTGAAGGACGCATGAATCAAGCCACATACAAGGTTGTCCTGGAAGAAAACGTGCTTCCTTCTGCACTGACAATGTTCCCCAACTCTGAGAATTGTTTTTTCCAGCAGGACAATGCTCCATGTCACACAGCCAGGTCAATCAAGGTGTGGATGGAGGACCACCAGATCAAGACCCTGTCATAACCAGCCCAATCTCCAGACCTGAGTCCCATTGAAAACCTCTGGAATGTGATCAAGAGGAAGATGGATGGTCACAAGCCATCAAACAAAGCCGAGCTGCTTGAATATTTGCGCCAGGAGTGGCATAAAGTCACCCAACATCAACGTGGAAGACTGGTGGAGAGCATTTTCATTTTACCCAAACACATACCTATAAATAGTAAAACCAGAGAAACAGAATTTTGCAGTGGTCTCCTAATTTTTTCCAGAGCTGTATATCTGTGTGACTGCTTATTTATACAGTTGTGCCTGCCTGCTTGCATGCATGCACATGTGATGTGTGACCATATGTGCATTTATGAGAGCGTGTGTGAGGAGATCAGAGAGTGTGTGTGTGTGTGTGTGTGTGTGTGTGTCTGATTGGTTTTCCACACAGTAATTGGTCATGTATCAGACTTGGCATCCCTGGCTTATGGCTTATGGTTTATGGCTTTTCTCCCATACAACTCTTCACTCCAAAAAGATAAGCAAGAGCCTGTGTAGTGTAGTGTAGTGTAGTGTGTGTGTGTGTGTGTGTGTGTGTGTGTGTGTGTGTGTGTGTGTGTGTGTGTGTGTGTGTGTGTGTGTGTGTGTGTGTGTGTGTGTGTGTGTATACAGTACCAATCAAATGTTTGGACACAACTACTCATTCAAGGGTTTTTCTTTATTTTTACTATTTTCTACAGTGTAGAAAAATAGTGAAGACAACTATGAAATAACACATGGAATCATCTAGCAAGCAAAAAAGTGTTAAACAAATCAAATTATACTTTATATTTTAGATTCTTCAAGTAGCCACCCATTTCCTAGATGACAGATTTGCACACTTGGTATTCTCTCAACCAACTTCACATGGAATTCTTTTCCAACAGTCTTGACTTTTTTATTTTTATTTTATTTATTTCACCTTTATTTAACCAGGTAGGCTAGTTGAGAACAAGTTCTCATTTGCAACTGCGACCTGGCCAAGATAAAGCATAGCAGTGTGAATAGACAACACAGAGTTACACATGGAGTAAACAATTCACAAGTCAATAACACAGTAGGCAAGAAAAGGGGAGTCTATATACATTGTGTGCAAAAAGGCATGAGGAGGTAGGCGAATAATTACAATTTTGCAGATTAACACTGGAGTGATAAATGATCAGATGGTCATGTACAGGTAGAGATATTGGTGTGCAAAAGAGCAGAAAAGTAAATAAATAAAAACAGTATGGGGATGAGGTAGGTGAAAATGGGTGGGCTATTTACCAATAGACTATGTACAGCTGCAGCGATCGGTTAGCTGCTCAGATAGCAGATGTTTGAAGTTGGTGAGGGAGATAAAAGTCTCCAACTTCAGCGATTTTTGCAAGTCGTTCCAGTCACAGGCAGCAGAGTACTGGAACGAAAGGCGGCCAAATGAGGTGTTGGCTTTAGGGATGATCAGTGAGATACACCTGCTGGAGCGCGTGCTACGGATGGGTGTTGCCATCGTGATCAGTGAACTGAGATAAGGCGGAGCTTTACCTAGCATGGACTTGTAGATGACCTGGAGCCAGTGGGTCTGGCGACGAATATGTAGCGAGGGCCAGCCGACTAGAGCATACAAGTCGCAGTGGTGGGTGGTATAAGGTGCTTTAGTGACAAAACGGATGGCACTATGATAAACTGCATCCAGTTTGCTGAGTAGAGTGTTGGAAGCAATTTTGTAGATGATGTCACCAAAGTCGAGGATCGGTAGGATAGTCAGTTTTACTAGGGTAAGTTTGGCGGCGTGAGTGAAGGAGGCTTTGTTGCGGAATAGAAAGCCGACTCTTGATTTGATTTTCGATTGGAGATTTGGGGTTTGATATGAGTCTGGAAGGAGAGTTTACAGTCTAGCCAGACACCTAGGTACTTATAGATGTCCACATATTCAAGGTCGGAACCATCCAGGGTGGTGATGCTAGTCGGGCATGCGGGTGCAGGCAGCGATCGGTTGAAAAGCATGCATTTGGTTTTACTAGCGTTTAAGAGCAGTTGGAGGCCACGGAAGGAGTGTTGTATGGCATTGAAGCTCGTTTGGAGGTTAGATAGCACAGTGTCCAAGGACGGGCCGGAAGTATATAGAATGGTGTCGTCTGCGTAGAGGTGGATCAGGGAATCGCCTGCAGCAAGAGCAACATCATTGATATATACAGAGAAAAGAGTCGGCCCGAGAATTGAACCCTGTGGCACCCCCATAGAGACTGCCAGAGGACCGGACAGCATGCCCTCCGATTTGACACACTGAACTCTGTCTGCAAAGTAATTGGTGAACCAGGCAAGGCTGAGCACTTGTTGGCTGCTTTTCCTTCACTCCGCGTTCCAACTCATTCTAAACCATCTGAATTGGGTTGAGGTCAGGTGATTGTGGAGGCCAGGTCATCTGATGCAGCACTCTATCACTCTCTTTCTTGGTAAAATAGCCCTTGTTTGGTCATTGTCCTGTTGAAAAAGTAATTACAGTCCCACTAAGTGCAAACCAGATGGGACGGCGTATCGCTGCAGAATGCTGTGGTAGCCATGCTGGTTAAGTGTGCCTTGAATTCTAAATAAATCATAGACAGTGTCACCAGCAAAGCATCCCCACACCATCACACCTCCTCCATGTGGGAACCACACATGCGGAGATCATCTGTTCACTTACTCTGCGTCTCACAAAGACATGGCGGTTGGAACCAAATATCTCAAATTTGGACTCATCAGACTAAAGGACAGATTTCCACAGGTCTAATGTCCATTGCTTGCGTTTTTTGGCCCAAGCAAGTCCCTTCTTCAATTCGACCATGAAGGCCTGATTTATGCAGTCTCCTCTGAACAGTTGATGTTGAGATGTGTCTGTTACTTGAACTCTGTGAAGCATTTATTTAGACTGCAATTTCTGTGGATGATAACTCTACTGAACTTATCCTCTATAGCAGAGGTAACTCTGGGTCTTCCTTTCCTGTGGTGCTCCTCATGAGAGCCAGTTTCATCAAAGCTCTTGATGTTCTTGAAATTTTCCGGTTTGTCTGAACTTCATGTCTTAAAGAAATGATGGACTGTCATTTGTCTTTGCTTATTTGAGCTGTTCTTGCCATAATATGGACTTGGTCTTTTACCAATAAGGCCATCTTCTGTATACCACCTCTACCTTGTCACAACACAACTGATTGGCTCAAACGCATTAAGAAGGAAATAAATTCTACAAATTCACTTTTAACAAGGCACACCTGTTAATTGAAATGCATACTAGGTAACTATCTCATGAAGCTGGTTGAGAGAATGCCAAGAGTGTGCAAAGCTGTCATCAAGGCAAAGGGATATATTTTTATTTGTTTTTATACTTTTTTGGTTACTACATTATTCCATATGTGTTATTTCATAGTTTAGATGTCTTCATTATTATTCTACAATTTAGAAAATAGTTTAAAAAAAAAAAAAAAATTGAATGAATTGGTTTCCAAACTTTTGACTGGTACTGTATATGTCTGTGTTATGTTTACTATAGGTTAATGAGGCAATAACATTTTCACGTGACTAAAATGGGACTTGCACTCTTGAGCTATTTGTTTTGCAGGTGCACGGTAACAGTTTAATAAAATGAGAAAAAAGAAGAAACCCGCAGACTGCTCTTGATAGTATCTTATAAGCTTTACGTATCGGCCTCACGGCTTATTAAGTGATACTATCAAGAGCAGTGTGCAGGTTTCTTCTTTTTTCTCACTAAAATGAAAGGGCATTTAATTGCCTAAACAGACCTGCTGTTTTTCACATTTTGACAACTACACTAAGTCATTATTCAAATGACAGAAATGTGACCGGAGCTGTGCTTGAATACTCATACTAACCACACTGTTTGTGACGTAAATTGAGTATGTAGTATGCTTATTTGTCATCGTATGGATATAGGTTGTATGCCAAAAGTTCCAGGATGTTGTACTACATTCTCCATAATACTAAGTATGCAAGCAGTGGACACTATGCTGTGCTTTTAGGGCCCATAATGCAATTCTTCAGAAAATGGGCGATGCGTGCAAAAAAAATCCAATTGGAATAAAATGGCCGAAAGTATGCAGCCGAAGTCCGACGAGAGCGGATGCAAATTCATTGCTTTAACTAATTATGACAAATGGCCGAAAGTATGCAGCCGAAGTCCGACGAGAGCGGATGCAAATTCATTGCTTTCACTAATTATGACAAATGGCCGAAAGTATGCAGCCGAAGTCCGACGAGAGCGGATGCAAATTCATTGCTTTCACTAATTATGACAAATGGCCGAAAGTATGCAGCCGAAGTCCGACGAGAGCGGATGCAAATTCATTGCTTTCACTAATTATGACAAATGGCCGAAAGTATGCAGCCGAAGTCCGACGAGAGCGGATGCAAATTCATTGCTTTAACTAATTATGACAAATGGCCGAAAGTATGCAGCCGAAGTCCGACGAGAGCGGATGCAAATTCATTGCTTTCACTAATTATGACAAATGGCCGAAAGTATGCAGCCGAAGTCCGACGAGAGCGGATGCAAATTCATTGCTTTAACTAATTATGACAAATGGCCGAAAGTATGCAGCCGAAGTCCGACGAGAGCGGATGCAAATTCATTGCTTTCACTAATTATGACAAATGGCCGAAAGTATGCAGCCGAAGTCCGACGAGAGCGGATGCAAATTCATTGCTTTAACTAATTATGACAAATGGCCGAAAGTATGCAGCCGAAGTCCGACGAGAGCGGATGCAAATTCATTGCTTTCACTAATTATGACAAATGGCCGAAAGTATGCAGCCGAAGTCCGACGAGAGCGGATGCAAATTCATTGCTTTAACTAATTATGACAAATGGCCGAAAGTATGCAGCCGAAGTCCGACGAGAGCGGATGCAAATTCATTGCTTTCACTAATTATGACAAATGGCCGAAAGTATGCAGCCGAAGTCCGACGAGAGCGGATGCAAATTCATTGCTTTCACTAATTATGACAAATGGCCGAAAGTATGCAGCCGAAGTCCGACGAGAGCGGATGCAAATTCATTGCTTTAACTAATTATGACAAATGGCCGAAAGTATGCAGCCGAAGTCCGACGAGAGCGGATGCAAATTCATTGCTTTCACTAATTATGACAAATGGCCGAAAGTATGCAGCCGAAGTCCGACGAGAGCGGATGCAAATTCATTGCTTTAACTAATTATGACAAATGGCCGAAAGTATGCAGCCGAAGTCCGACGAGAGCGGATGCAAATTCATTGCTTTCACTAATTATGACAAATGGCCGAAAGTATGCAGCCGAAGTCCGACGAGAGCGGATGCAAATTCATTGCTTTAACTAATTATGACAAATGGCCGAAAGTATGCAGCCGAAGTCCGACGAGAGCGGATGCAAATTCATTGCTTTCACTAATTATGACAAATGGCCGAAAGTATGCAGCCGAAGTCCGACGAGAGCGGATGCAAATTCATTGCTTTAACTAATTATGACAAATGGCCGAAAGTATGCAGCCGAAGTCCGACGAGAGCGGATGCAAATTCATTGCTTTCACTAATTATGACAAATGGCCGAAAGTATGCAGCCGAAGTCCGACGAGAGCGGATGCAAATTCATTGCTTTCACTAATTATGACAAATGGCCGAAAGTATGCAGCCGAAGTCCGACGAGAGCGGATGCAAATTCATTGCTTTCACTAATTATGACAAATGGCCGAAAGTATGCAGCCGAAGTCCGACGAGAGCGGATGCAAATTCATTGCTTTCACTAATTATGACAAATGGCCGAAAGTATGCAGCCGAAGTCCGACGAGAGCGGATGCAAATTCATTGCTTTCACTAATTATGACAAATGGCCGAAAGTATGCAGCCGAAGTCCGACGAGAGCGGATGCAAATTCATTGCTTTCACTAATTATGACAAATGGCCGAAAGTATGCAGCCGAAGTCCGACGAGAGCGGATGCAAATTCATTGCTTTAACTAATTATGACAAATGGCCGAAAGTATGCAGCCGAAGTCCGACGAGAGCGGATGCAAATTCATTGCTTTCACTAATTATGACAAATGGCCGAAAGTATGCAGCCGAAGTCCGACGAGAGCGGATGCAAATTCATTGCTTTAACTAATTATGACAAATGGCCGAAAGTATGCAGCCGAAGTCCGACGAGAGCGGATGCAAATTCATTGCTTTCACTAATTATGACAAATGGCCGAAAGTATGCAGCCGAAGTCCGACGAGAGCGGATGCAAATTCATTGCTTTAACTAATTATGACAAATGGCCGAAAGTATGCAGCCGAAGTCCGACGAGAGCGGATGCAAATTCATTGCTTTCACTAATTATGACAAATGGCCGAAAGTATGCAGCCGAAGTCCGACGAGAGCGGATGCAAATTCATTGCTTTAACTAATTATGACAAATGGCCGAAAGTATGCAGCCGAAGTCCGACGAGAGCGGATGCAAATTCATTGCTTTCACTAATTATGACAAATGGCCGAAAGTATGCAGCCGAAGTCCGACGAGAGCGGATGCAAATTCATTGCTTTCACTAATTATGACAAATGGCCGAAAGTATGCAGCCGAAGTCCGACGAGAGCGGATGCAAATTCATTGCTTTAACTAATTATGACAAATGGCCGAAAGTATGCAGCCGAAGTCCGACGAGAGCGGATGCAAATTCATTGCTTTCACTAATTATGACAAATGGCCGAAAGTATGCAGCCGAAGTCCGACGAGAGCGGATGCAAATTCATTGCTTTAACTAATTATGACAAATGGCCGAAAGTATGCAGCCGAAGTCCGACGAGAGCGGATGCAAATTCATTGCTTTCACTAATTATGACAAATGGCCGAAAGTATGCAGCCGAAGTCCGACGAGAGCGGATGCAAATTCATTGCTTTAACTAATTATGACAAATGTTAAGAAAACGTTGAGCAATGTAATGAAGTAATGAGCTTTCAAATAAGTTACAAATAAGTTGTGAAGTTTGGGGCTGTTTGTAAGACACGTGGAAGAGGAAACTGATTAGAGGGCAGCAACAGGGGGCTATGGTAACCACAACGTATCAGCATCAACACTCAATCCCCCTATTACTGAGAAGCTTTCTGAGCCTTAGGTTAGTACACACATGCTCAGATTTGCACACACACACACACACACAAACATAGCATTGATCTTATTTTGACTCCCACAGCCACTGCTCAAAAAGGGATAGCAAATCCGAAAGACTGTGTCTTGTTATTACCAGAAAAAGTATTGTAACCCCATTAGGTTAATGTGATTGTGTACAGGTATGTGTTTTGTATGGATTGTGTGTATATGTCTGTGTAACTGCTTATTTTTGCAGCTGTGCCTGCCTGCCTGATGCACAGATCTGGGGAAGGGTACCAGAAAGAATTCTGAAGCATTGAAGGTCCCCAAGAACACAGTGACCTCCATTTTTTTCAAATGGAAGAAGTTTGGAACCACCAACACTCTTCCTAGAGCTGGCTGCCAGGCCAAACTGAGCAATTGGGGGAGGAGGGCCTTGGTCAGGGAGGTGACTAAGAACCCAATGGTCACTCTGACAGAGCTCAGAGTTCCTCCGTGGAGATGGGAGAACCTTCTAGAAGGACAACCATCTCTGCAGCACTCCACCAATCAGACCTTTATGGTAGATGGCAGATTGAAGCCATTCCTCAGTAAAAGGCACATGACAGCATGCTTGGAGTTTGCCAAAAGGCACGTAAAGACTCCCAGACCATGAGAAACAAGATTCTCTGGTCTTATGAAACCAACATTGAACTTTTTGGCCTGAATGCCAAACATCATGTATGGAGGAAACCTGGCACCATCCCTACTTTGAACCATGGTAGTGGCAGAATCATGCTGCAGGGATGTTTTTCAGCGGTAGGGACTGTGAGACTAGTCAGGACCGAGGGAAAGATGAACAGAGCAAAGTACATAGAGGTCCTTGATGAAAATCCTCCTCCAGAGCGCTCAGGACCCCAGACTGAGGGTGAAGATTCACATACTAACAGGACAACAACCCTAACCAGACAGCCAAGACAACGCAGGAGTGGCTTTGGGACAAGTCTCTGAATGTCCTTGAGTTTCCCCACCAAGAGCCAGACTTGAACCTGATCAAACATCTCTGGAGAGACCAGAAAATAGCTGTGCAGCGACGCTCCCCATCCAACCTGACAGAGCTTGAGAGTATTTGCAGAGAAGAATGGGAGAACCTTCCCAAATACAAGTGTGCCAAGCTTGTAGCATCACACCAAAGAATATTCAAGGCTGTAATCGCTGACAAAGGGGCTTCAACAAAGTACTGAGTAAAGAGTCTTAATACTTATGTAAATGTGATTTAATTTTTTAATTTTTTACATTTGCTAAAATATCTGAAAACCATTTTTTTCTTTGTCATTATGAGGTGCCGCACAATTGGCCCAACATACCCCAAGGGGTAAAACAAATGAACACTGGTTCACACCATAGAGATACAGTAAATACAATCATTATATTCATTATCTTCTTTGGGGTTGGAGAGGCATGTGGGGCATGTGTTGTGATGAGGTAGAGGAGGAGTGATTTGTGGAGTATTGTGATAGTGTGGAGGTAAACAGAGAGGTTCTAATAACAAGGAGAGTGGGGTGAGGGATGAGAGGAAATAAAGGTGTTGAAGAAGGCAGAGGCATGGTGTTGTTGTGATATGTGATAGTGATGGATGTTATGTGTTGTTGTGATATGTGATAGTGATGGATGTTATGTGTTGTTCTGATGGATGTTATGTGTTGTTGTGATAGTGATGGATGTTATGTGTTGTTGTAATATGTGATAGTGATGGATGTTATGTGTTGTTGTGATATGTGATGGATGTTATGTGTTGTTCTGATGGATGTTATGTGTTGTTGTGATAGTGATGGATGTTATGTGTTGTTCTGATGGATGTTATGTGTTGTTGTGATAGTGATGGATGTTATGTGTCGTTGTAATATGTGATAGTGATGGATGTTATGTGTTGTTGTGATAGTGATGGATGTTATGTGTTGTTCTGATGGATGTTATGTGTTGTTGTGATAGTGATGGATGTTATGTGTTGTTCTGATGGATGTTATGTGTTGTTGTGATAGTGATGGATGTTATGTGTTGTTGTAATATGTGATAGTGATGGATGTTATGTGTTGTTGTGATATGTGATAGTGATGGATGTTATGTGTTGTTGTGATATGTGATAGTGATGGATGTTATGTGTTGTTCTGATATGTGATAGTGATGGATGTTATGTGTTGTTCTGATATGTGATAGTGATGGATGTTATGTGTTCTTGTGATAGGGGACAGTGATGGATTTTGCTTCGTGACATGGACCAGAAGCACAAACATGTAAACAGTGCAGCAGTCCCATGGATAAAGTATATGTAGGGTTGTCTAAGGCTACTGAGATAGGTACAGGTATAAATGTTTTTTTGGTGTTAATTATTGGAAAAATATTCACTGGATACTGAAGACCTGTTTATTGAGTCAGTGATGTAAATGGTCACATGAAGCCCCACCTGAACAGTCACGTTATAGGTTTAGATCCTGGGCATCATATACTCCATGACCAAAAGTATGTGGGCACCTGCTCGTTGAACATCTCATTCTAAAATCTTGGCAATCAATATGGTGTTAGTCCCCTCTTTGCTACAGTAACAGCCTCCGCTCTTCTGGGAAGGCTTTCCAGTAGATGTTGTAACATTGCTGACAGAGACTTGCTTCATTCAGCCACAGGAACATAAGTAAGGTAGGGCACTAATGTTGGGCGATTAGGACTGGCCTGTAGTCAGCATTCCAATTCATCCCAAAGATGGTCGATGGGGTTGAGGTCAGGGCTCTGTGCAGGACAGTTAAGTTCTCGACAAACCGTTTCTGTATGATGTGATTAGATTATCTTCTTGCCACGTCGACCCACTACTACACACCCACTACTACAAGTACTATACTACTACACACACCACTACTACAAGTACTGCACTACTACAAGTATTACACACCCATGACTACAAGTACTACACACCCACGACTACACTACTACAAGTACTACACTACTATACACCCACTACGACAAGTACGACACTATTACACACCCACTAATATATGTACTACACACCAACAACTACACAACCACAAGTACTACACACCCACAACTACAAGTACTACACTACTACACACCCACTTCTACAAGTACTACACTATTACACCCCCACTTCTACAAGTAGGACACTACTACACACCCACTACCACAAGTACTACACTACTACACACCCACTTCTACAAGTACACTACTACATACCCATTACTTCAAGTATTACACTACTACACACCCACTACTACAAGTACTACACACCCACTACTACAGGTACTACACTACTAAACCCACACTACTACAAGTATTACACTACTACACACCCACTACTACAAGTTCTACAAGTACTACACACCCACTACTACAAGTACAACATACCCACTACTACAAGTACTACAACACCACACACCCACTACTACAAGTACTACACTACCGCACACCCACTACTACAAGTACTACACTACTACACACCCACATCACACTACTACACACCCACTACTACAAGTGCTACACACCACTACTACACACCCACATCATACTATTACACACCCACTACTACAAGTTCTACACTACTACAATTACTACACTGCTACACACACTCTACTACAGGTACTACACTAGTAGTAGTTTGTGTAATTTGAGTTGACTACAGAGATAGTATCATGACCATGGCTACAGTGTTCCTTTACCTCCCATCTGACTAAACCTCTATCTCAGAGTCTCAGCCCCAGCCCCAAAAGGTTTGGATGACATCACTGGTTACTCCACTGTACGGCGAGGAAGTCACAGATGCGTGCAGATGAGGCTCCTTGTAACTAATTGCAGAATAGATTATCTTATTCTTCCTCCTCATCCTTTACTTCTAGTCATCTACCTGTCTGTTTCATGTATTCTCTCTCTGTTCTGTCCAGCTGTTGTATGATGCACATGTTGGTAAAAAGGAAAACCATGATTATGGTTCAGTTGTAGGGTAGATAAAAGAGGGAGATTAGTGAAGAGAGAGGAGAGAGTGTACGTGTGTGTGCGTGCGTGTGTGCGCATGTCTGTTTGTGCGTGTGTGTGTGTGCGTGGTGCCAGACAGGTGGCAGGAAGTGGTAGGGTAATGATTAGTGAGGTCAGAGACCCCTCTAAAGGGCTATAGTAATTAGAATTCTGAGGAACAGCAATAAATCTCATTAAAAAGATAACATCCCCTACTAATTTCTCTTTTATCCATTGCTCTCTCTTTCTCTCTACTCTGCCATCTCTTTCCTCTGTCTCTTCTATCTCCTCTCATTTCTCCAAAATGTTTTCTCTTCCACACAGTTGTCTCCTCTCTCTTCCTCCTCCACCTCTGTCTCCATCCCCTCCCCTCCTGCCCCTTCAAACTGCTTTCGACCCCTATTCTGTTTCATTGCTCCAATCATCTATGGTCATATGTCCTTGTCCTCTTTTTTTTAAATTGCACTGTCCTTCGCCTTCTCTTAACCCTTCTGCCCTCTATCATCAGCACCCTCTACTGTCACCCCCCAGTCTCTATCATCAACGCCTCTTCTACCCCCTACTCACTGTGGAAGTCAAGCCAGAAAAAAGCCATTGCGTTGTTTGCTCTATAACCTGTTAGTTCATATGCCTTGCGATTGTAATATATAAGCCTAAAGCCGAGACAATAAGAAGACACAGTGGCAGAATAAATTCAACCAGACCTTTGTTTCATCACAAAACCGGAGAGCAACCTCTGTCCGGTGGAGTCCACAAAGCCAACCGGAGAGCAACCTCTGTCCGGTGGAGTCCACAAAGCCAACCGGAGAGCAACCTCTGTCTGGTGGAGTCCACAAAGCCAACCGGAGAGCAACCTCTGTCCGGTGGAGTCCACAAAGCCAACCGGAGTGCAACCTCTGTCCGGTGGAGTCCACAAAGCCAACCGGAGAGCAACCTCTGTCCGGTGGAGTCCACAAAGCCAACCGGAGAGCAACCTCTGTCCGGTGGAGTCCACAAAGCCAACCGGAGAGCAACCTCTGTCCGGTGGAGTCCACAAAGCCAACCGGAGAGCAACCTCTGTCCGGTGGAGTCCACAAAGCCAACCGGAGAGCAACCTCTGTCCGGTGGAGTCCACAAAGCCAACCGGAGAGCAACCTCTGTCCGGTGGAGTCCACAAAGCCAACCGGAGAGCAACCTCTGTCCGGTGGAGTCCACAAAGCCAACCGGAGAGCAACCTCTGTCCGGTGGAGTCCACAAAGCCAACCGGAGAGCAACCTCTGTCCGGTGGAGTCCACAAAGCCAACCGGAGAGCAACCTCTGTCCGGTGGAGTCCACAAAGCCAACCGGAGAGCAACCTCTGTCCGGTGGAGTCCACAAAGCCAACCGGAGAGCAACCTCTGTCCGGTGGAGTCCACAAAGCCAACCGGAGAGCAACCTCTGTCCGGTGGAGTCCACAAAGCCAACCGGAGAGCAACCTCTGTCCGGTGGAGTCCACAAAGCCAACCGGAGAGCAACCTCTGTCCGGTGGAGTCCACAAAGCCAACCGGAGAGCAACCTCTGTCCGGTGGAGTCCACAAAGCCAACCGGAGAGCAACCTCTGTCCGGTGGAGTCCACAAAGCCAACCGGAGAGCAACCTCTGTCCGGTGGAGTCCACAAAGCCAACCGGAGAGCAACCTCTGTCCGGTGGAGTCCACAAAGCACATTGCATGTAAACATACAGTTACATGACCTAAAGCATGGTCAAGCAAGTAAATGTTTCGGACATTTTTGGACTACCAATCAACTAATGATTTAGAACCACAGAGAATTACTTCAAGTCGCAAAGAAAACAGGTTCTGCCTCCACTATTCCAGCACCATTTCAACATCATCAAATCACATATGTTTAGTCAAATACGACACCATTCTTTCACAAGAAATTCCGTAATGTGGTATTTTGTTGATAGTGGTGGAAAACGCTGTCACTCCAGAATCTCTCATAAGTGTTCAATTAGGTTTATTTCTAGTGACTGAGAAGGCTATGGCATAGGGTTGACATCATTTTCCTGCTCATCAAACCATTCAGAGATCACTCATGCCCTGTAGATGGGGGCATTGTCATCCTCAACAAGCTCTCAAAGAAGTTAAGGGTTAAGTTCAGGCACTCATTAGTTAAGGGTTAAGGTTTGGGATAATAATAATTGCTCCTGTAAATTGTTCTGGATTAGAGCGTCTGCTGAATGACTAAAATATTTAATTCAAAATGGTTACGGTAAGGGTTAAGGATCGGGATAGGGTTAAAATAAAAAAATAAAAACAGTGTTTAAATGCGCAACATTCTGATCCTCAGGTCCAATTTCGACATCGATCTTGAACCTGGCTGGTCATCTTATAGGGGCATAGCCATGGTAGCCAAAATACCCAGCTTTTTTATAGATGACCCTAAGCATGATGGGATCTTAATTGCTAAATAACTCAGGAACCTACTCTCTTCATTCCTTCTTCCCTCCCTCGCTTCAGCCAGGCTGTAGCATGTGGAGGTAAGCCTGGAGAAGAACACCTGAGGAGATCACAGCAAATGGAGCAAAGAGAGAGTGAGCGCGTGTGTGTGTGAGTGTGGCGGTAAGCCTGGAAAAGAGCACAGAGCAGAAGAATCCAATATGGACAGTAAATATATTTTCTTTAAAAACTTTTAACACTCCAGGCTTGTTACACACACACACACACACACAAACAGAGAGAGAACGAGAGAGAGAGAGAGAAAGAGAGAGTGATAAGGTTATTGGAGTTTGTTTAGCAATCCTTAGAGGACTCATATAATTCAAGTCAATACTCTAGGGTATTGCCATCCCTACAGTAAAATCGAATGAGCATTTCTTCAATTAAATGTTCAATTCAATATACTTTATAGACATGTAAAGTAAAATACTTACATTGTCAAAGTAAACACACACACACACACTATGCAAACCATCACAAGCTACTCAAACCTTTGCTATCGGGTAACAATGCACACATCCATATATTAACTAACTGTAACATACAGTATGTATTAACTACTAATATGACAACTAGATAGCTCCCACATACTTATCTGAACAGAGCATTAAAACATCTACTGTATTTAGAGGTTGGGTTAAATGCGGAAGACACATTTCAGTTGAACAACTGAATACAGTAGGTATCCCCCTTTCCTTTCCACATGAAAATGCTAATATGTTATAGTTGCCTAACAAGCATAGATCCACACATTGAAGTGGGTGTATTGTTTCATTACGGTTGGTGACTAGCACCTCCATGTTTGTATAAGTTGTGAAGAATCGGCCACACCTTTTTGACATAGGTTGGTTCTGTGTCTAAAGAAGGTAGGTGACGGACAGGTGTGCTGGGTGTGTGGTCCCTCACACCAGGTGATGTGCCATAATCATGGGGTGGAGAGCCCACCTGGTTATTACTCATAATTACAATTCAGGGCACACCCCTTTGTGATAACATGCGTCTTGGTGAAGGAGTCAGGCGCAGGAGAGCAGGGATGTCTGAGAAGCGTGTTTAATAATATAGTCCACCAATACAAAACGGCACAGACAAAAATCCCCAAACTACGCTCCGACACTTTACATACACGTGCGTAATAGCGAAAAAACAACAAACATCAAATACAATCGAGCGCAATACACACAAGTCTAATCCTGCACGAATTACGGCAGGTAACAGGTGCCCTATATACCCACAGAAATCAGAGCAATTGAAAACCAGGTGTGAAAAGGAACACAGACAAAACAACCAGAAAAAGAAAAAGGGATCAGTAGCGGCTAGTACATCTGCGACGCCGAGCGCCGCCCGAACAGGGAGAGGTAACTTTACCCCTACACACTACACACACAAACAAATGAATGAATGAATGCAAGCACCCAACGACCATGGTTCATCGTTCTTTCCTCTGATGATTTTACAGGGAGGCATTTAGTAGGGGAACAAGTGTTATTTATGCCCAAGGACACTCCTCCTCTCTTCTCCACTACAGTCGTAATGTAATACTACCAAGTCTCCCCTTCCCTCCTTTGTGAGTTCAGGGAGTCTCTTTGAGGGAGGTTGAAGGCCTCTAGTACATCTCTGGGTCTGTCTGCTGGGCATCTGGGCTCTGGTACTGTTGGTACTGAGTCTACATTGCTACTTAGAACAGATTATAGTGCAGACAGTACAGAGGATGTATTTCTTTATATCTGGCTCTTGCCAAAGCATTTCAAAAGAAAGGAGAGATACTATCTTTAAAAAATTATACCGGCACTCTGTTTAGAAGCCTCCTGAGTAGGGCTGTGGTGGTCATGACATTTTGTCAGCCGGTGATTCTCAAGCAAATAACTGCCGGTCTCACTGTAATTGACCATTCATTAACATAAACCTGTTTAGCATCTCATGGCTTCCACACATGGCTTACAAGCCACTGATGCAGACCTTTGGAACATCTACATCTTAGAAAGTCCAATATATCCATGTAATATAGCCTACAGCTTCACAATAAATGCATTATTTATTTTTAGACAGGTCTAAAGAAACATGATATGAAGAAAAGGTAGTCTATTTCAGAAGAACAGAATAGCATACTCTGAGTTGTCCTTATGTTAGACCATGCTCTGGCTATGCCATATGGCTGTGGGCTACACTAGTTCATTTAGCAGACAAGATTTGCTCAGTATTTCGTGGCATTATTTTATATTATGAAGAATACAATTGAACAAAGCTGAATAGAAAGGACATCTTCATGTGTTAAGTTCTTAACAAAGAAATAGGTCTTCCTATATGCGTAATTCAGAGTTATTTATGCAACTTTAGTTGTGATGCAAATGTTGGGCTATATGTTTCGATTTTTAATACATTCTAAGGCGGCGTGATACAACTCTAATGATGATTCAAAAAAAATTGCATGGAAGGCATGAACTATGCTTTGTTTCTTGAGCAGGCTGCACACACTTCATCAGTCTCTCATTCACAATTTGACAAGCACTTTATAATATTCTCACCAGACCTCAAATTTTCTGTCAGCATCCCCCTTGTTTGGCCATAATAACCCCTAAACCCCTAATAACCCCTCCATGCCTTTTGTGGCCAAAGTGGCCGTTGTGTCCTTCGGCTGATTATAATCATTATAATTCCCTTTTAAAAGCAATGAGGCTGATGTAACAGATCAGAACGTTTAGCTTAAAATTCAGATAAACCATTAGGCTATTTCTTATGCCAGTTAGACTCTACACCGGTTGTACATTCATTTTAAGGAGTTATTTGGCCTCTTTATTTGTGATACAAACCTTATCAGAACATATAGACCTGCGGACTAGGCTACATGATGTGTGCGACTATGATTTGAAAAGAGAAGCGATGTGCTTAAATAAAGATTATAGAATCCCCATCTTTTTAAAAGAGGCCATCAAAACTTTGTTTTCTCATACAATTGCATAGCCTACAGAAATATTGCACAACATGAGCTCATGGGCTCTCATGAATTGTTTGATATGATTTTCAAATACATTAGCATTGATCTCAGAGTGATTAGAGGTACAATGGAGTGCTGAGTACCAGGCAGTTAGCAAGTTTGGTATGCTAGTAATAACCATCAGCAGCATCAGAGCTTGGAGCCACCTAGTTTCTGTGATTAAACGGTCACATGGAATTTGACTGTGATCATGACTCCTGACTTCCGGTGTGGTGGTAATACAGTCACTGTAACAGTCAGTAGAGGATGCCTAGTTATTCTTTAAAAGTGCCTTCCTTACCATCTTAAATAGGCATGCTCCATTCAAAAAATGTAGAACTAGGAATATAGTCCTTGAATCACTCCAGACCTGTCTGCCCTTGACCAGCACAAAAACATCCTGTGGCATTTTGCATTAGCATCGAATAGCCCCCGTGATATGCAACTTTTCAGGGAAGTTAGGATCAAATATACACGGGCAGTTAGGAAAGCTAAGGCAATTTTTTCAAACACAAATTTGCATCCTGTAGTGCAAACTCCCAAACGTTCTGGGACACTGTAAAGTCCATGGAGAATAAGAGCACCTCCTCCCAGCTGCCCACTGCTCTGAGGCTAGAAAACACTGTTACCACCGATAAACCAACTATAATTGAGAATTTCAATAAGCATTTCTCTACTGCTGGCCATGCCTTCCAACTGGCTACCCCTACCCTGGTCAACTGCCCGGCACCCTCCACAGCAACCCGCCCAAGCCCCCACCATTTCTCCTTCACCTAAATCCAGATAGCTGAGGTTCTGAAAGAGCTGCAAAGTCTGGACTCCTACAAATCAGCTGGGCTAGACAATCTGGACCTTCTCTTTCTAAAATTGTCTGCCAAAATTGTTGTCCCTATCACTAGCCTGTTCAACCTCTCTTTCGTATCGTCTGAGATTCCCAAATATTGGAAAGCTACCGTGGTCATCCCCCTCTTCAAAGGGGGTGGCACTCTAGACCCAAATTGTTACAGACCTACAGTGCCTTGCGAAAGTATTCGGCCCCCTTGAACTTTGCGACCTTTTGCCACATTTCAGGCTTCAAACATAAAGATATAAAACTGTATTTTTTTGTGAAGAATCAACAACAAGTGGGACACAATCATGAAGTGGAACGACATTTATTGGATATTTCAAACTTTTTTAACAAATCAAAAACTGAAAAATTGGGCGTGCAAAATTATTCAGATAACTGCTATGCTTCATCTTGGCCAGGTCGCAGTTGTAAATGAGAACTTGTTCTCAACTAGCCTACCTGGTTAAATAAA
The DNA here is from genome assembly GCF_002021735.2 of Oncorhynchus kisutch. Classification (NCBI taxonomy): domain Eukaryota; kingdom Metazoa; phylum Chordata; class Actinopteri; order Salmoniformes; family Salmonidae; genus Oncorhynchus; species Oncorhynchus kisutch. The sequence goes on from NC_034197.2 coordinate 31,264,046, forward strand.
GGTGAAAAAATAAAAAATAAATAAAAAAAGAATAGAGCGCAAGCATTTTTTTTTACAACTCAACTCGATAATCATGGATTTATCGGTGGTGACAGTGTTACCTAGCCTCAGTGCAGTGGGCAGCTGGGAGGAGGTGCTCTTGTTCTCCATGGACTTTACAGTGTCCCAGAACTGTTTGGAGTTAGAGCTACAGGATGCAAATTTCTGCCTGAAGAAGCTGCCCTTTGCTTTCCTGACTGACTGCGTGTATTGGTTCCTGACTTTCCTGACAGTTGCATATCACGGGGACTATTCGATGCTATTGCAGTCCGCCACAGGATGTTTTTGTGCTGGTCGAGGGCAGTCAGGTCTGGGGTGAACCAAGGGCTATATCTGTTCTTAGTTCTGCATTTTTTGAACGGAGCATGCTTATCTAAAATGGTGAGGAAGTTACTTTTAAAGAATGACCAGGCATCCTCAACTGATGGGATGAGGTCAATATCCTTCCAGGATAACCGGGCCAGGTCGATTAGAAAGGCCTGCTCGCAGAAGTGTTTTAGGGAGCGTTTGACAGTGATGAGGGGTGGTCGTTTGACTGCGGACCCGTAGCGGATACAGGCAATGAGGCAGTGATCGTTGAGATCCTGGTTGAAGACAGCGGAGGTGTATTTGGAGGGCCAGTTCGTCAGGATGTCGTCTATGCGGGTGCCCTTGTTTACAGATTTAGGGTTGTACCTGGTGGGTTCCTTGATGATTTGTGTGAGATTGAGGGCATCTAGCTTAGATTGTAGGACTGCCGGGGTGTTAGCCTCAGGCTACTACACAAGCTGTTCTCTCATCAGGTGATCATATTTTCACCCATCAGTACTATTCTTAATTTAATCTTGTCTTTACTAATATGTAAAATTAGTTTAGATTTAGACTGGCTAATTATCAAATCGTCAGGAACAGGGGCAGGGGAAAAAGACATCATCTGTATACACTGGAATAGCGAATGGAGGCCGCTCTCCCGTGGTTTGTTTCTTCAATCATGCAGGGTAGGCTACTCCGTTTTAATAGAATGTGCTTTATATGAGCAGCTGAGAAATACATATACATATAGATTTTTAGTGGCAACCATCAAATCTCAGGTGAAATACTGCCCAAACTATTTATGTCACAGGCTCTCCAACCTTCTTCCTGCAGCTACCCAGTGCTTAATTTGGGAAACCAAATGAAATCTTTTCGGGAACATCAATAGTAACATGTTTTCTGTCAGGATTTGGCAAGGATTGTTCAGGTTTTGGTCACTAGATGCCCCCAATGTGCTTTTTTGACCCTTTTGTTTTTCTCTTGTTCTAGTTATTAGTTGCACCTGTGCCTCATTTCCCTTGAATGTATTTAAACCCTTAGTGTTCCTCAGTTCTTTGCTCTGTGTTTGTATGTTAGCACCCAGCCATGCTGTGAACTTTTGTTTCTCTAGTTGGATTTTCTTGAGGTACTCTGGTTTTGTTCTTGTTTATTTTTGATTATTCTTTTGAGGTTTGTTTTTTCCCTGCTGTTCTTACCACTTTGTGGATTTTCCTTGTGTCTTGGAGGATATACATTTTTTCTCTTGGAATTACTTTTGACGTTGTGGATTTATATTTTTGCCTGAAGATCTTTTCCTTTTTTCTTTATTAAATCACCGTCTGTAGTACTGCTGTGTCTGTCTCATCTTCTGGGTTCTGCCGACTATTAGTGGCTCAGTTTACTAAGTGACTGTTTCTCACACCGGAGACCCGAGTTCGTACCGGGTCCTGACACTTTTCACAACTAAACGTATTTCATTAAACTGTTGATAGCCCCGTTCTATACTAAATTCACTATAATTGTAGGCTACCTCTGTAAGCCGCCCTGCACAATAACTGAACCAACAGCATCCCCTAGGCCTACACATTCTCTCCCAGATTCATGGATAGAAAGTTTGGAACGTAGCATACAGTAACCAGTCCATCCAGTATGCGTAATAAAACAGTCCACACTCAAAGGCGATTACTAGAATTACTAGAATTACATACAAATAGATTATTGCATAAAGGCACAATTTTAGTTTTTTGGGGGGGTGGCTTGGGCTCATATATAGGCCTATACATAAGCTCTAATATGCATATGGATGTTTTGAATTAATCATCGCCTTAGAAATCGCTGGCCATTTGGCTTTGAAACAACATCCACAACAACCATGTTTTCCACTCAGTTTCAATCTGTTGAACTTCTTTCTTCAAATTGATTGAGTGAGGTGAGTTTTAAAAGCATGATACTGTATTGATGTGATTTTCGATTGCATTTGCTTTGACATCAGAGTGGTTAGAGACAATAGAGCACCGAGTACCAGGCCATTTTGTATTTAAATGTATTTAACCTTTATTTAGCTAGGCAAGTCGGTTAAGAACAAATTCTTATTTATAATGACAGCCTAGAAACAGTGGGTTAACTGCTTTGTTCAGGGGCAGAACAACAGATTTTTACCTTGTCAGCTCGGGGATTCGATCTAGGAACCTTTAGCGACCTGACGATCATTAGAGAGTTGGGTACTACTAACGCATGCCCAGAGGGCATAAGAGGAGATTACCGTGACTCAGTGGTCACATGGAAGTTGACTGCAGGTCATGACTCACGACTGCCGGAGTGGCGGTAATAAGGTCACCCCAACAGCTGTACTGCGGTAGGAGGCATCTACTAAATGAGGACCCACTGTAAGTAACCAGGGAAACGCTCCTACCTGATGAAGCACGAATCACATGATACACAAGCTCTGTTTCACTGCAAATGAGATACTAGGAATTCCTATGAGTATTCCTAGGAGTCTAGGAATACACTGCCTCTCAACTGACAATGTCTTGCTCTCTCTCTGTCGCTCTGTCTCTCTCTCTCTCTCACACACACTCAAACTCACTCTCTCTCTATACTCTTGAGTTTGTAATATCTTTCTATTGTATGCTCAGAGTACACATACAGTACGTTATTAATGTTCTCTATCCTTTCACCAGACGTCACCGCTTAAAGAAGTCTTTGCTTTTCCTGAAGGTCCTATCACAACAAACAGTAGTGGAATATTGCTTCAGCAGTAAGTATCTTTGTAGGACATTGCAACTCAACTCAAGTTAATAATTGTACCCAAGCACTGTAGAAGTCCTAACTCTATTCAAATCTCCACTAAGGGAGCCCAGACCTTTCACTATGAAGAACTACTTAGCCCCTTTGCAGAAATCTACAAAATAAACTGATCACAATTAATGGGAAAACCACATATGGTGTATAGGTGTGAGAATTTTCCTTTTAATGAGGCAATACAAATGTGATGTTACTGTATTGTGACTAAAATTTAAAGGGCATTTAGTTGACTAAAATGGCCTACTGTTTGTCATTTTTTACAAAAACTACAGTAGACTAAATAATCATTCAAATTATACAAATGTGACTAAGACTTACTGATATTTTAGGCAAAATGACTAAGACTAAACTAAATCGAAAAAAGACTGGCAAAATGGATTGTGGATAGGGTTAAAACATTCATTCAGAATGGTTAACCTAAAGTAAACATATATCACTGACAGATAGATAGACACACACACGTATAGCACACAGGCCCTTGCTTATCTTTTTGGAGTGAAGAGTTGTATGGAAGAATTGCCATGAGCCATAAGCCAGGGCCGCCGAGTCTCATACACTACTGATTACTGTGTGGAAAACCAATCAGACACACACACTCTCTGATCTCCTCACACACGCTCTCATAAATTCACATGTTCACATATCACATGCGCATCAGTGGAGGCTCCTCAGAGGAGGAAGGGAGGACCATCCTCCTCAGTGAATTTCATAAAAATGTCAATAGTGAAAGATTAAAAAGATATCCTTTTTAGATGAAACTATACTAAATATATTCACCTCACCAAATAATCGATTAAAACACACTGTTGTGCAAAGGGTAGCACCATGGTGTAGCCAGAGGACAACCAGTTTCCCTCCTCCTCTGGTTACATTGACTTCAATACAAAACCTAGGAGGCTCATAATTCTCACTTCCTTCAATAGACATATACTGCAATTATGGCCACTTCCAAACTTTCAGAGGTCTTGCAGCATGAACTGACATGTTGTCCACCCAATAAAAGGACCAGAGAATGTATCTGGTACTGAAAGCATAAGCTACAGCTAGCTAGCACTGCATTGCGCAAAATATGTTGAGTAGTTGACTCAAAGAGAAAGACAATAGTTGAACAGTTTTTAAATACATTTATTTAAATAATTAAGGAGAAGCAAGGGAGAAAAAGAGAGAACATCCTCCTCAGTCAATTTCATAAAAATAAAAATAGTGAAACTTTAAAAAGTTATCCTTTTTAGATACACAGTATTTATTACAACTTCTGAAGGACGTCCTCCAACCTATCAGAGCTCTTGTAGCATGCACTGACATGTTGTCCACCCAATCAAAGGATCAGAGAATGAGAGGATCTAGTACTGAAAGGATAAGCTACAGATAGTTAACCCTACAGTGCATAACATGTGGTGAGTAGTTGACTCAGAGGGAGAACACAATAGTTTAACAGTTTTGAACAAATTAATTTCTTGAAAAAATAAGAATCATGAGAGAGAGCTAGCAAATGCAGCTAGCTAGTTTAGCCTACTCAAACACCCGGCTCAAACACATAGGACTGCTAGGTTAGCTAGCTGGCTATAGCTAAACACTGGAACTCTTCCAAGTCAAGGTAAGCTTTAAATGTATTAATTTATTGCCAAAGGGGCCTGCCAGTATAACTGCTAAACTGCTTGCTGACTGTACACAGTAATGCATTGTTGTAGCGGGTTTACTAATGTGTTAGTTCTAGTAGCTATGTAGAGTAAGACGTTACTAACATTGTTAGCTAATATGGTGACAACAACGTAGGCTGTGTGTAGGGGTTAGCATTTATGATATGAAGGTTTGGCTTTTTCGCCTGGTCACAGACAGCTGAAGTGTTGTGCACTGAAGTCCATGAGCAAAGGGGAAAGGTGAGAGGAGGAGAGAGCGTGAGAAGGATTTATACAATGAGCAAATGTTCATCCTGTTTGTATGTGGCTGTTATGAAAGTGAACTGTGTTTGTGTGATCAGGGGTGTATTCTTTCCACTGATTCAGTTGGAAAACATTTTTTAAACGGAAGCAAACGGAACGAAATGGCGATAAACATACTTGGATTTGTCCAATAGAAACTCTTGTTCACAACTTTTTGACTAATGAGGACACCATAGATCAGCTAGATGCAGGAAAGAGTGTGCAAGGCGGTAATGAACGTATGTGTCACTGTTTGTCACTTTTATTACTCAAATTTCTCTCGACCTGTTCACATACGTTCTAACCATCCCTTCACAGGCTAGGTTGAAACAACCTCATGATGGGTAGAGGGAACATGTTTGTATCATGTTGTAGCCTAAAACTATTGTCATGACTTGGCCCTTTCTGGGTGTAGATCGTGGCTCCCACCCCCTCTCCTAAACCCAGGTTTTGTTATCTCAGGTCTTGTCAACTCAGGTCATACATTTCTGGCAGAGACTCTCCCCCTGGTCATGCAGAAAGAGAGGGAGAGAGCAAAGAGAGAGAACAAAGGACTTCACTTGGCCAAACTACTAAATCCCCAAAATGGGAGAATTAAACAATTTCTACTTTTGATAATGTGATAATGGTTCATGGACACTGAAGGAAAAATTACGACGAGTGTGTATCATTTGGTGATCTCATGAAGGACAGGAAACACACATAACTGTATCTCTTCAAGTGTACATTTCCCAGCTGTCAGGTTTACATCTAAATATTGTGAAACGTATGTGGTTAAACATGAACTATTTGCAAAAAGTTGTAATGTGATGTTAACCTTCTAAATGAGAGTTTGGATTTTCATATAAAGATTAACTAGTCAGTGGCCACACCCCCGTGAGCCCAGACATCACATTAGGCATCATGGACCGCACTAAGGTTGCAAATGGTTCAATTTCTAAGAAATTATAAAGTATTAGCAATTTCTATGAGTGTAGTCATCCTCTGTGTTTCCCGCTCTTGAACCGCCCTCCCCTTTCTTTTGTCTACCAAGCCGTCATATCAGTTTCGTCCGCTAGGGACTTTTCTTTGTATCATGTAGCAACCCAATGTATCATATCTATTTTGTTTGTTATGTATTTCTGTAATTTGATTAGTTAGTAAATAAATAATTAAGCCAATTCATAATTTATGCTAGGGTTCAAATGAGACTGACAGAAGGTAAAGAATAATTAATGATTGACTGCTATTGATATAAAAGATCTTCAGATCTTTAAGAGTGGATTCGGGAGATAGCCGCTCTATATAAACTATTGCTTCCGTGGTGCCCCGGATTCTTAATGAGTAAGTTATTGCCTGATTTAATTTAATCAAATAATTAAACGTCAGGTAATCGATTTGAAAATAACATGTTATCACATTAAGGATACTAGAGACACGACATTTATGATGCCCCTTGCAAGGAATCTAAAATAGGATGAGGCTTTAATTTTGATTCTGCCTATATAAAATGTAAAAGCAGATTGCATTATTCACCAGAGTACATTATACAGCAAGGGAGTTGAAGACAGGAATTATTGGTCGTGTGTGTGGTTGCCTTTTTTTCTTATTTTATTTATTTTTTTACCCCCTTTTCTCCCCAATTTCATGGTATCCAATTTTTTGTAATTACCATCTTGTCTCATCACTACAACTCCCGTACTGGCTCGGGAGAGACGAAGGTCGAAAGCCATGCGTCCTCCGAAACACAACCCAACCAAGGCGCACTGCTTCTTAACCCAGCGCGCCTCCAACCTGGAAGCCAGCCACACCAATGTGTTGGAGGAAACACCGTGCACCCGGCCCACCACAGGAGCTGGTGCGCAATGAGACAAGGATATCCCTACCGGCCAAACATTCCCTAACCCAGGCGACGCTAGGCCAATTGTGTGTCGCCCCACGGACCTCCCGGTCGCAGCCGGCTGTGACAGAGCCTGGGCTCGAACCCAGAGTCTCTGGTGGCACAGCTAGCGCTGCAATGCAGTGCACTAGACCACTGCACCACCCTGCGTGTGGTTTCCATTAGAAGTGTCCCAGTGTCACGGTTCTGATAACGTCAGAGTATTGAGTTGTTAAAGTTCAAATGTAGTCTGTTAGGCCAAACGTGTACTTATTCTGAGTGATCCAGACAGTATTAATTTCTAGAGCGAGGGCATAGAGACAGATAATTATAGTAATTTGAGAGATAGATGCGTTGGTGCTATTTCTGTCTCTCGTGTTTCAGGATCGGGTAGAGTAGGTCAATATTAATTGACCCCTATTACTAGCCTGTTCAACCTCTCTTTCGTGTCGTCTGAGATTCCCAAAGATTGGAAAGCAGCTGCGGTCATCCCCCTCTTCAAAGGGGGGGACACTCTTGACCCAAACTGCTACAGACCTATATCTATCCTACCATGCCTTTCCAAGTCAACAAACAGATTACCGACCATTTCGAATCTCACCATACCTTCTCTGCTATGCAATCTGGTTTCAGAGCTGGTCATGGGTGCACCTCAGACACGCTCAAGGTCCTAAACGATATCTTAACCGCCATCGATAAGAAACATTACTGTGCAGCCGTATTCATTGATCTGGCCAAGGCTTTCGACTCTGTCAATCACCACATCCTCATCGGCAGACTCGAAAGCCTTGGTTTCTCAAATGATTGCCTCGCCTGGTTCACCAACTACTTCTCTGATAGAGTTCAGTGTGTCAAATCGGAGGGTCTGCTGTCCGGACCTCTGGCAGTCTCTATGGGGGTGCCACAGGGTTCAATTCTTGGACCGACTCTCTTCTCTGTATACATCAATGATGTCGCTCTTGCTGCTGGTGAGTCTCTGATCCACCTCTACGCAGACGACACCATTCTGTATACTTCCGGCCCTTCTTTGGACACTGTGTTAACAACCCTGCAGGCAAGCTTCAATGCCATACAACTCTCCTTCCGTGGCCTCCAATTGCTCTTAAATACAAGTAAAACTAAATGCATGCTCTTCAACCGATCGCTACCTGCACCTACCTGCCTGTCCAACATCACTACTCTGGACGGCTCTGACTTAGAATACGTGGACAACTACAAATACTTAGGTGTCTGGTTAAACTGTAAACTCTCCTTCCAGACCCATATCAAACATCTCCAATCCAAAGTTAAATCTAGAATTGGCTTCCTATTTCGCAACAAAGCATCCTTCACTCATGCTGCCAAACATACCCTTGTAAAACTGACCATCCTACCAATCCTCGACTTTGGCGATGTCATTTACAAAATAGCCTCCAATACCCTACTCAACAAATTGGATGCAGTCTATCACAGTGCAATCCGTTTTGTCACCAAAGCCCCATATAATACCCACCATTGCGACCTGTTCGCTCTCGTTGGCTGGCCCTCGCTTCATACTCGTCGCCAAACCCACTGACTCCATGTCATCTACAAGACCCTGCTAGGTAAAGTCCCCCCTTATCTCAGCTCACTGGTCACCATAGCATCTCCCACCTGTAGCACACGCTCCAGCAGGTATATCTCTCTAGTCACCCCCAAAACCAATTCTTTCTTTGGCCGCCTCTCCTTCCAGTTCTCTGCTGCCAATGACTGGAACGAACTACAAAAATCTCTGAAACTGGAAACACTTATCTCCCTCACTAGCTTTAAGCACCAACTGTCAGAGCAGCTCACAGATTACTGCACCTGTACATAGCCCACCTATAATTTAGCCCAAACAACTACCTCTTTCCCAACTGTATTTAATATATTTATTTATTTTGCTCCTTTGCACCCCATTATTTTTATTTCTACTTAGCACATTCTTCCATTGCAAAACTACCATTCCAGTGTTTTACTTGCTATATTGTATTTACTTTGCCACCATGGCCTTTTTTGCCTTTACCTCCCTTCTCGCCTCATTTGCTCACATTGTATATAGACTTGTTTATACTGTATTATTGACTGTATGTTTGTTTTACTCCATGTGTAACTCTGTGTCGTTGTATCTGTCGAACTGCTTTGCTTTATCTTGGCCAGGTCGCAATTGTAAATGAGAACTTGTTCTCAACTTGCCTACCTGGTTAAATAAAGGTAAAATAAATAAATAAATAAAAACCCTAACTATGCCATTAACGTGAAAACAGTAGAAATCACGACAAATGCTCTCCAAAATCAACCATCGGGTGCAAGCCTTGTAAAGGTTCTCTCCAGTTTAGCCCTGATGTCTTGCCATCCAACATTGGAATCGTTCCAATACCGCAGTGCACAGCTGAAGCACAGGCAGGACATGGTAGACATAAAGGGACAGAGAACCGGAGAGAACCGGGAAACTGATGGCAAATGCAGAAAATATACAAATTATTCTAGCTATGGAACTGCATTTGAAACCTGAATAATTGAATGTAGTTGCAAAATCGTATGATGACGAATGAGCATAAACTCTTCAACAACATCGTCTTCTACAGGAACAAAATTGTCTTCTACAGGAACAACTCGATTTAGCCAAAACTAAATACAGTGATGTCCATGCCAAACTATATAAATCTGATGAGTTATTTACAAACCAGAACGCTCAACTTGATAGCATGCAGTTTTGTTGAACATTACTCAAAGTAACAATGTTCTACTCAACATGCTGCAGACCAAAGACAATCAGTTAATGAACACAATGACTAAGTTGGATGACAGGTCAGCAGAACTCATTGAAGTCGCTGGCCAAATGAATGATGCGAGAACTTCTGTGATAATAATGGAAATATTGATTTCTAAGCAAATGGAGAAAATCTCATTACTGAATCTCTCTCTGTACTCAAGACCTCTATCTGCAAACAATGACAGATAAGTTTGAGACCAAAAGGAGCAAGTGCACCCGTGTCCAAAATCAGTACTCTAAGCATTCAAGTGGACTCTGCAATATAGCAGAATACTACCCTTAGGTACAATCTGGTGGAATTTGAGGACGGTCACGCGCTACAGCGTGACTACCCAACCAAGCAACCGGAGTCCAGTACTCAAAGGAGTGAAGATGATAGAACGTTTTAGACTTTGCCTCCCTCATGTGTCCCTCAGTCTTCTCCTATTGGCCATTCGGCACTGAGTAATATGGTGTCTCTTCGCCTACAAAGCCAAAGCTTGGCTTCTCCTCTTAGCGTTTACAACAGCAACACATGCTAAATGACTACTCTAAACTTGCCACAGCTTTGACTTTAGAATTCAGTGGTTCTGCGACTCGCAAACACGATAGCTCACTGGCTAACACTGTCAAACAAGCTCGGAATGAACACCCACAAGCTTACTATCATAGGCTTCTTTTAGCTTACTTTGGCCTACACACTGAAACAGGAATTACTGAGCAGGGATTAAAGAGCTGTTACCATTCAAACAAATGTTTCTGTCAAACATGTATCCCATTACCTACTTGGGTCCTACAGCCCACGTTGGCTTGCCTATCTTACAACTCAGAGAGCTTGCTAGCATATCTTTTGGAACATCAAAAACATTGCAATGCTAAGAGCCCTGACCACACTGTTGTGAAGTTTGACCAGGAGCACTCACTCCAGTTAGAGGGTGAATATCAGGTATTGGAACATTGAGAGATGACTCACAACAACATTTTTTACCACAAAACCACGAATCCAATAACCACCGCGATCGAAATAACTGTAAAGTACGTCGCCATCGAAACGACTACCACTACAATTGACCTGTTCCCTACGTTCCTGCACACAACCCACAACGAAGTGTCAGAGCACAAGTGTAACCAAGGGTTAAAGGACGATCAAAACGTAAACCAATGTTCTCCAGAAGTTCTACTACGTGAAAAACTAAAGTGAGAAAAATTTGAGAAAGGGGTAAAAGATAAGTCACAAGGACTAGACGGTGAATTACTAGACACCAGGTCCGCAGGGATTAATACCCTTAGCAAGGACGTTAAAAACCAAATTTCTCCCCCTCTCACTCAAGACCCTATCCAGGGCACGCTTGATTAAGAAACAAGCCAACATGCTTTGTCTATAGACTCTGATGCAAAGGTTGTGAAGAAAAATATCAAAAACTTTGTTAAAAAGAAGCCCACTCAAAATCTGAAAAGTCAATCTGCATTCACCTTGAACAGAAATGGCACATCACGTCATTGCGAAAGACCACTCCACTTTGTGGGGAATATGTCCACTAAATATGTCCACGCGAATCTAAATGGCCATACCGGGAAACAGTCCTGGAGGACTGCTTAACCTGTCATGAGCTAATTGATTAATCTCTGAAACATTGTTCAATGATCTCAAAAGGGTATTGAAGCCAACTAAACGTTGGTTAAAACTGGAACGATGAGACACTACACTTCGAGGTTTCTCTCAGACTACCTTGCCTCTCACTTTGAGAGTCATGCAGAAACTACACTTCCAGGATGTATCGCTCGTTCACCTGGTGTATGTTACCAGCCTGGAATCTGAACCCCTGCTACTCGGAGCAGACTTGATGGTTTGGTAACTCCCACTACTGATGGATTGGAAAACCAACCATCTATGGTCACAGTGCCTTTTCCACAGACCACACTGTCTTCCCCTAATGAATGCAATGCATTCATCCAAGAAAAAGATGTTCGAAACCTCTTGGTGCAGAATCCGATCCAAGCAGATATTACGATATCTCGATACATTCAATCAACAAACCTGATTGACCATTCTTTTCATGATTTCCAGCAAGCAACTTCCCTCCTCCTTGAAGTCGTGTAATACTGTAGGTGAGATTAACTTCTCTTGCCTTTCGGACACTTCCGCAAGCACTGCGTCCGTAAAACATTGACTCATAGATTAGATTCATAGATTTTTGATGATAGATTTTCCACTTTGTGGTGAACTGTCACCCCTTAAAATGACTCCCACTGGTGAAACACTTTGCGATATCACAGACAGATATCCTCGTCTTAGTTCGCAGGTACTGAAGAGTTTGCCACACAGACGCTGTGGTGAGTGACAGGCCTCGACAGCCACTGAGCGTTTTGAAGCATAAAACACCAGGAGATTTTGTTGAAAGGTTACAGCTATTCTCAATAACGCGGCCGCTGACAACTCGTACATAGGGTCCGACCATTTCGGGTGTGCCTCGAATACCAACACCAACCACTGGTGGGGGGGGGGGAATAGTAGCCCAGACCCATGATAAGACTCATGTAGGGGGGGGGGGGGGGGGAACTACGTGCAACACGGTACGAGGCCGCCAGAGCGGAAATCAAATTTAGTTCTCCCCTATGAGAATAGTAAGGCGCAGACAGGCCTCTAGACGGGGATAATCTTAGAGTACATCTAAGATATTACTGAGGTGTACCACACTGGTCATAAAATAAGTCCAGTGGGCTTCCACCTCTGAAACAAACGTCAAAAATAGTCATGCCTTGCCATGTGTAGTTTCAACTACAATACAGCTAGTAAAATGCTCTAATCATGTGTTCCGGTAGGATAATATTTCCGAATAAATCGGTAGGACAACTGGTCCCCTTGAGTACCAGTACCGATGCCAGCACAGTCAGTCCAGCAACAATCAGTAAGAGGATTAGAGACCTCACAAGTCAAATTGCTATTGATAATAGCAACAGAAGAACCCTCTTCTGATGGTCAACACACATGCCGCTAATAAATAGAACCCTCCATTCAGGAGGAATGTTATTAAAGTCATGAACCATGATCATACCGCATACGACTAGTTCAGTGCTTAGAGATGACTTCCATCGTGAGGTTAGCTCCTCCATGGATAAGATAGCTATGAAAGACTTGTTCATACCCATCACCGCTACAATGGTGTAAGACACAGTGATGTGTAGTAAAACTACTACAGGTCTTCTTAACACATCTTGAGGTCAACATCAATTCTTACTGACCTCCAAGCATCAACCTGGAAAATATCTGATGATGTCAGACTCATTCTGAACAAGTTGTAACATACCAGGATACTTGGTTCTTTCCCTTGGCATGTGCACTTATGTAAGCATGAACACACGTACAATGGAACATTTAATGAGGATTTATGCTCGGATCACTTAAGGGTCAGAACAAAATACCAGCCTTAGTAAAGTTGAACATTTACTCTGAAGCCTTTGACTCTACAGCTACAGTAGTCACCAGTTTCTCCAGAGGTCCATAGGTCATCCCTGTAGACTTCCCGCAAACTGGTGCCTTGCAGCTGTAGACTTATCATGTAGTTATCAACTTAGGATAGTGCCTTAATAACACATCGCAATTTAGGAACGCCCTAGAGACGACACTAGACAATGCCATGATAGGGTCATTTTGCCAAGATTTTGAATGTATGTAGAATACAGTCCAATTAGATGATTAAGGTGTGACAACTAAATTTTGTATATCTTTTGTTAATGCTTTCAACCCTTTTAATTTCATTTTCTTTGACACTTAGGAAGTGATAGAGCCATAAACAAGTTCCCCATACAACCATCACTTAGTGCCACAACGCCGCTCATTTGGGAAGAAATGCAATTATATATTTTGTGAGTGTGTGAGCGTTGCTAACATCTGCCTAAGTTACTGCCCAGATCTTCCAGTCTGGATGACCAGACCACGGGTCCGGAATGACGATCCCAATCCGGACATCCACTGCCCATCTTTGCAGCAGCCTGTTCCATTTGCAGAAATCCCACCCGGGTCGACCACCAGAGGGGGAAAGCAACAGCGATTACCAACCGGACATCCACTGCCCATCCTAGTGTTGGACTGCTCTGCTTTCAGAAAGCCTACCAACGCAATGGCAATCACCAACCAGGACATCCCCTGGCCATTCCTGTGGTACTTTGCAGCTTCCAGGAAACCTACCAAAGTAAACCACTAGAGGGGGACCGCAATGGCAATCACCAACCAGGACATCCACTGCCCATCCAATTGATGGACTACTCTGCTTTCAAAGAGCCTATCAAGGTCAACCACCAGAGGTGGACTGCAACAATGATCTACAACCAGGACATCACATGGTCATTATTTTTATGTTGGTTTGCAACTTGCAGGAAAATCACAAGATTTAAACCACCAGAGGGGGACTTTCATGACTTGGCCCTTTCTGGGAGTAGATCGTGGCTTCCCCTCCTCCCCCCTCTCTCTTGCTCTCCTAAACTCAGGTTTTGTTATCTCAGATCATACATTCCTGGTAGAGACTCTCTCCCCCTGGTCATGCAGAAAGAGAGGGGGAGAGCAAAGAGAGAGAACAAAGGACTTCACTTGGCCAAACTCCTAAATCCCCAAAATGGGAGAATTAAACCATTTCTACTTTACTTTTGAGAATGTGGGAATGGTCCTTGGACACATAAGGGACAGTTATGATTAGTGTGTTTCATTTGGTGATCTCATGAAGGACAGGAAACACACATAACTGTATGTCTTCAAGTGTACATTTCCCAGCTGTCAGGTTTACATCTACATATTGTGAAAATTATGTGATTAAACATGAAACTTTTTGTGAAAAGATTTATGTGATATTAACCTTCTAAATGAGAGTATGGATTTTCATATAAAGATTAACTAGTCAGTGGCCACACCCCCGTGAGCCCTGGCATCACATTAGGTATCATGGACCGCTCTTTTCTCCTGAAACGTATTAAACCCACTCCTGATGCAATTCACACCAGACCACGCAAACCTCAGTGTAAACTAAGGTTGCAAATGGTTGAAATTCTAAGACCAAAACATGCCAGGTGACGCTGGTGTGTGAAGTGGTTTAAACTACAAAGAGATGTATAAGCCGGACATCTCGAGTGGCTAAAACCTCTACAAACGATGAGACTAGAAAACCATCCCTTGTGGAGCTTTGGCTACACAGCTAGAAATGGTTCAACTCTGAGACTATCGAGTCACTACAGAATAAGTGAGAAATTCTAGACAAAACGAATTACTAGTCTGCAGCTAGAAATGACTTAAACCTAGGAAAAGAATACAGACAACTGCCGAAACAACTATTCTATGAGAACATTTCCAAATAGTACTCTGAGGTATCCATTCTAACAACCATGAAAGACTTTGATTTTCGGCGAATTGCAACCAGAGAGACTCTGATGAAATCTCCAGCAGACGGACCAGATTCCAACAGAGAAGACAACAACGACGTACCGGTGTAAATATAATTAGCTATTTATTTTCCAATGAGTGGTCGTTCATGTAAAGTATTAGCAATTTCTATGAGTGTAGTAATCCTCTGCGTTTCCCACTCTTGAACCGCCCTCCCCTTTCTTTTGTCTACCAAGCCGTCATATCGGTTTCGTCCGCTAGGGACTTTTCTTTGTATCATGTAGCAACCCAATGTATAATATCTATTTTGTTTGTTATGTATTTCTGTAATTTGATTAGTTATTAAATAAATAATTAAGCCAATTTGTAAATCGCTGATTCATAATTTATGCTAGGGTTTGTGCAGAGAACCAAGAATTTTACGACATTCAAATGAGACTGATAGAAGGTAAGGAACAATTAATGATTGACTGCTATTGATATAAAAGATCTTCAGATCTTTAAGAGTGAATTCGGGAGATAGCCGCTATATATAACTAATGCTTCCGTGGTGCCCCGGATTCCGAATGAGTAAGTGATTGCCTGATTAATTTAATTTAAACGTTAGGTAATCAATTTGAAAATAGCATGTCTTCCCATTAAGGATACTAGAGACACGTGACAATCAATGTTACATTGAGCTGGGTGAAAGGAATATGAATGCCATAGAAATGCTGTAATAGAAGACCATGCTCATCATTTTTTTTGTTGATTTGATTATAAGGGGGATTGAGTGTTGATGTTGATACGTTGTGTTTACCAAAGCCCCCGGTTTCTGCCCTCTAATCAGTTTCCTCCTCCACATCTCCTACAAAGTTCACAACCATCAATGTAAATCTCACAAAATTCCAAGTCTGTCATTATTCTTTAATGTCCTGGTAGTGAAGAAAGAGATTGACTTCAGCAGGGTTGCATGAGTCCATGGCACAGCCTGATATCAATGATGTGGCACAGTACTTACAGGACATTACCTCTGATTAGATGCAATCCCATGACTCCGGATCCAAAGGTTGCGTGTTCAGTGATACACTATTCTTTGTGTGTTGTCTTTCCCTTTCCCTATCCCAAACCTTAACCCTTAACATAACCATTCTGAATGAATGTCTAAACTTAATGTTTTAACCGTATCAACTTCGAATTTTGACGTTTAGAGAAATGGAGCTATGTGGACAAGGAGGACCAACCCATGGTGTCAAAAACACTTCGAATTTTGACACTTGGAGCAATGTTAATATTGCCACTCTTTTTTTAGTTTTAGTCTAGTCTTAGTCATTTTGACTAAAATATCATTAAGTCTCATTTGTGACATTTGAATAATGATTTAATCTAGTTATTGTCAAAATGACGAGAACAGTAGGACATTTTAGTCAACTAAATGCCCCTTCATTTTAGTAACATTTGAGTCACGTCACATTTGTATTGCTGTGTTAACCTATAGTAAACATAAATCACTGACTTCCATGTACACACACATACAGTGGGGCAGTTTTTGCCCCATTGTACATAGCCTTGTCGTACAAGCATATTTTTGCTGCATAACATCCTAATCTCTTCCCAACAGCAGAAATATGACAATCATATATAAGAATTATCTGGCCATGTAAATTCCTAATTCAGCCGACATAGATATTACACATTACATACACAACAAACAGAGAAAGAGAGCGAGAGAGCGAGCGAGCGAGAGAGAGAGAGAGAAGCACAATAACCAGATGGTGCTGCAAAGTATTGGTAAAGTAGTATGGGTTGCACCTCTGTCACACGGTCGTGTCATTTCCATTTATTTCAACGTTCCTCAAATGCCTCAGCCACCTTGATGTCCAGAAGTAGAACAGGCCGGGGGCCAGGAGCTACAAGGACTGTTTCGCCCAGTGCTGTAGTCGAGTCACTAACCCTTGAGTCCGAAACGAGTCCCAAGTGCCCTGTGCTCAAGTCCAGGTCCGAGTCACGAGTTCCTATGGCTGAAATCCAAGTCCCAGTGCTCGAGTCCTGGTCCAAGTGCTGAGTCACATTAACTCAAAATAATGCAATTTACCAAGTCAGATATAGTGTAGTCGCAAGAGGAATTTAATCAATAAATTGTTTGCTATCCCTTTTCCTTTCTTTCTCTGCCACCAAATGTTTGCATATAGGCTACTGGTAAAGTTACCAGGGCCACGCTCAGTTGCAAAATGTTCTCCTTACATTGCAGATAGAAAATCGATTAATCGAGATGACATAATTTCTTTTTCAACATCTCAGAGAGGCATGTTTGTTTTACATAGCATATTTCTATCTGAACGTTCTAAAACGTTGTGTCTTGCTGAACGTGCCCCCAAGTTGTTAGCCCTAGTTGGCTAATGTGTAGCCTAAACAAATGGTTAATGGTCCGGTCCACAAGTAGCCTAGTTTTAAAACAGCCGGCGATATGCTTTATGAATGTAAAATGCGGCCCACCAATGCACGATAATAAGACAAAAATGTAGAGACAGTATTATGGGTCATATCTTTTGAATGGTAAGGGCTAGAAACAACCGTTTTCTCTGAGGAAAAGAGGGAGACTTGTCTAAACTGGCTATGAAATACAGTGGGGAGAGTCAGAGAGTTGAGCGAGACTACAAATTCATCGAGAGCCAACTTTTCTATACCCATGGGTTGTTTTTCTATTAAACACAATGCTGCTACTGTTTTTCATTTTGTAAAGCTGCTTGTGTTTCTTAACCACAGAAAGGGTAGCTAACTAGAAGGCTCACACTGGGCACAGAGTATCTATCCTTCCCACTGCTGAAAATAACTGCTCTGCACATCTGTGCTACTAATTAAAATGTTGATTATCACTGAAAAGCGCTCAATCTCTCCAAAAACTATTGTCCAGTCCACTTGCAGTCAGACTAGCCACCTCCTCTAATTACCTGCCTTCACCTGCACCTTTGTTTAAGAAACTCAATATTATATTTATGACATTAATGTACACCAATTATGCACTTTCATCTACAAATACTCATACCTCCCAGACAGTTTACCTAAACCCTTCAGTGGATTATTTCAGGTTAATTTTGAAATCCATCTATATAACACAAGACACTGCGATAACCTTCACCCTCCCCACAGCTGTACCCCACATAGTAAATTCTGTATCAGACACAGAGGTACCGTACTCTGGAATTCTTATCTTCACATTGCCAAAACCTTATCATCTCTCAGTAACTTCAAGCAAAGTCTGTGTGTCAGCCTGATGAACCAAACTACCAAATAATCCCTTCCATGTAGCCTAACTCTCACACTCACACACACACATAATGGAACATGGTTTTTCTACTTATATTTCTGGTGTGGTTTTCATATAAGCCCTTTTACCAGTTGTTTTATCTGTACTGTTTTGTTCACTTCTTTTCTTTGGTCTAAATCAATAAAACCTAAGATTTTAGTCACAGAGATAATTTTGTCTCGTTTTTGTTTAGTTATAGTTTTTTTCTGGGTCTATTTAGTCAGTTATAGTCTCGTCAATTGCCACGGAAATATAGGTGTTTGACGAATATTTCATTCACATTTTTTGGCTGATGAAATTTACACTGGTTTGGAGTAACTTTTGAAGTTTGAGAAAGGTGGATAAACATCAGAATCTGAAGTCAAAATGCTCTCATCTTATCTATCAACATAGACATGGCTCTAACTCCTCTAGCTCCATAATGAGATAGGGTGCAGGCTAGGCAGCTTAGTGGAGTCTGCCACTCGCCAGTCAGTGTAGTCAGGTTAGCTATCCCCATTGAGACCGTATCTGTGCCTCGATCGAGGTATGGCGGTGTTCGATTTAGCAATCTCACTGGAATAAAGACCTCCATTCCTGTCATTATTGAAAGAGATTGTGATATCGCATATCTCAAAATAGGCGTACTTAATGTTAGATCCCTCACTTCCAAGGCAGTCGTAGTCAATGAACTATTCCCTGATCATAATCTTGATGTGATTGGCCTGACTGAAACATGTCTCAAGCCTGATGAATCAAATCAAATTGTATTAGTCTCATGCACATGGTTAGCAGATGATATTGCGAGTGTAGCAATATCTAACATGTAATCTAACAGTTCCACAACAGCTACCTAATACACACAAATCTAAGTAAAGGAATGGAACAAGAATATACACATATAAATATATGGATGAGCAATGGCCGAGCGGCATAGGCAAGATGCAATAGATGGTATAATATACAGTATTTACATATGAGATGAGTAATGCAAGATATGTAAACATTATTAAAGTGACTAGTGATCCATTTATTAAAGTGGCAATGATTTCAAGTATGTATGTAGGCAGCAGCCTCTCTGTGTTAGTGATGGCTGTTTAACAGTCTGATGGCCTTGAGATAGAAGCTCTCTCGGTCCCAGCTTTTGATGCACCTGTACTGACCTCACCTTCAGGATGGTAGCGGGGTGAACAGACAGTGGCTCGGGTGCTTGTTGTCCTTGATGACGTTGAGTAAGACAACACACTCCGAGTGCCCTCACCTCCTCCCTGAAGGCTATCTCATCTTTGTTGGCAATCAAGCCTACTACTGTTGTGTCGTCTGCAAACCTGATTATATGAATTGGAGGGGTGCATGGTCACAGAGTCATGGGTGAACCGGGATTACAGGAGGGGGCTGAGAACACACCCTTGTGGGGCCCCAGTGTTGAGGATAAGCGAAGTGGAGATGTTGTTTCCTACCTTCAACACCTGGGGGCGGCCCGTCAGGAAGTCCAGGACCCAATTGCACAGGGCGGGGTTGAGACCCAGGGCCTCTAGCATGGTGTTGAGCTTGGAGGGTACTATGATGTTGAATGCTGAGCTATAGTCAATGAACAGCATTCTTACATAGGTGTCTGTTTCTCTATCTACAGTATATATGTCAGTGTCTCTGTTTCTCTCTCTCTCTCTCTCTCTCTCTCTCTCTCTCTCTCTCTCTCTCTCTCTCTCTCTCTCTCTCTCTCTCTCTCTCTCTCTCTCTCTCTCTCTCTCTCTCTCTCTCTCTCTCTCTCTCTCTCTCTCTCTCTCTCTCTCTCTCTCTCTCTCTCTCTCTCTCTCTCTCTCTCTCTCTCTCTCTCTCTCTCTCTCTCTCTCTCTCTCTCTCTCTCTCTCTCTCTCTCTCTCTCTCTCTCTCTCTCTATATATCTATCTATCTATATATCTATATATATATATATCTGTCTGTTTCTCTCTATATATGCCCTGCCTTTCTAAAGACTTCAAAAGTCAAGTTAATAAACAGATCACTGACCATTTCGAATCCCACCGTAACTTCTCCGCTGTGCAATCCGGTTTCTGAGCTGATCATGGGTGCACCACAGCCACGCTCTAGGTACTTAACGATATCATAACCGCCATCCGATGAAAGACAGTTCTGTGCAGCCGTCTTCATCGACCTGGCCAAGGCTTTCGACTCTGTCAATCACCGTATTCTTATCATCAGACTCAACAGCCTTGGTTTCTCAAATGACTGCCTAGCCTGGTTCACCAACTACTTCTCAGACAGAGTTCAGTGTGTCAAATCGGTCTCTATGGGGGTACCACAGGGTTCAATTCTCGGGCCAACTCTTTTCTCTGTATATATCAACGATGTCAATCTTGCTGCCGGTGATTCCCTGATCCACCTCTACGCAGACAGCACATTTCTGTATACATCTGGCCCTTCATTGGATACTGTGTTAACCTCTGTGCGCACAGATCCCATTAGCCGGATCAGATTCGACAACATCCAGTGAAATGGCAGAGCGCTATATACATAGTAATATTAAACATTCCTGAAAATACAAGTGTCTCACATGGTTCAAAAGCCTAGAATCTTGGTAACCCAACTGCGTTGTCAGATTTCAAAAAGGCTTTACTGCGAAAGCATACGATGCGATTATCTGAGGACAGAGCCCTGTACCAAAATACTATTTCAACCAGCACAGGCGTAACAAAATCACAAATTGCAATAAAATAAATCATTTACCTTTGAAGATCTTCCTCTGTTTGCAATCCCAAGGCTCATTGTTACACAATGAATGGTCTTTTGTTTGATCAAATCCATTTTTATAGCCTAACACGAAACATTTTGTGAACCACTTGTGTCGTGAATTCCGTCTCATTCAACTTTCAACTAAACATTCGATGTAAATACACACACCTAACATGCGTTTATCCAGTCATGTTTGGTTTCATTGCAATCACCTGGTTGTGTGTAACACAACGAAACTTGATGGTTCTTTTCGCGGGACATATTGACCGAAGAAACCGATTTGAAGACAACAGGTAATGACCTCATTGTGCACCAATTATTTGACCCCTGTTTCGTTGATTGACTGTATTTTAACCCAATGACCACTGATCGTCTTGAAATATAGCTTGGTAGATAGCCAATGAGCTGAGGTAAACGGCAATATGTAATGTTTATGAGTTGGAAGACCAGCCCATGTAATAAACTCGGGCTTAAAGAGGGTCATTCGACATTGAAGATTCATACTGGAAGGAGCTACGGTTGTTACGCACAGCAGTATTTCGGTAAAGCGCATCTTCAGCTATTTTTATATCAAACATTATGGCGACTAAGTCAGGGAAAGCAAAATCCAAGTCTAGATATACAGATGTACAAAACAATATAGAAGAAATTGATAGGGGAAGTGAGACAGATTTGCTCCTGGATGAAGATTCAGTTAGCGAGCATAGCTATGATTCCCAGATGGAAGATAAGTTTTTGCATGGAGAGGACATCGTTTTGGACCAGTAAGTTCTTCTCATGCTAATACCATTGTTTGAAATTAATAATATCAAATATTATTAGTGATCTTTTACATTTTATTTGCAATATATATAAATGTAATCAGTAATGAAATGTGTAAAGTACACATTGGCTATACATTGTGGGTGGGGGTATGTTTGTATGTATGTGTATGACCCATAGCCTATGTTTGTGTGTGTGTGTGTGTGAGTGTGTGTGTGTGTATGTATATGTATATATATATATATATATATATATATATATTATGGAATGGAGTAGAATATAACAGCAAACCCACACATCTCAACACAGTGACCACAGTGCTTCCTCCACTCAATCCACATATTGTGGATTAGAGGGAGCATGGCTTAGATGCATGTGTCTTCCGCTCCACCCCACCCCCACAGGAAATAGCCTATTTGAGGCTGTTGAGGGGAGGGCAGGCCCACAACAATGGCCAGAGTGAAATGGAACAGCACTTCAACCTAGTGATTATGTTCCCTGTACTCTATATATATATACACTGTATATATCTGTTTATTATACCTGTTGATACAGGGCTCATACGTGAAACTATTCTAACTGAACGTTTTTTTGATTTCACAGTGCCACTGACTCTGAATGTGAGCCCCCAATGTCAAGGTGTCCATCCCCCACTGAAGCTGGTTCATCCAGCCAGACCCCTGCTGTCTCCGGCTCCACACCTCCCGGGCCATCTAGATGTGTGAAGGCATTGGCAAAGAAGCAGAGGAGGGGAAGTGTGCAACCTGCAAACAAAAGGGACAGACAGGAATTGGCACACTGTCCTAGAAGATGATGTGGAGCCACCTCAACCAACATTTAGGCCGAAAAGGGAGCCAGGACCTCAGCTGAACATGACGGCAACATACAGCCCCCTTCAGCTTTTTCAGCTGTTTTTCACCCCATCAGTTGTTGAGTCGCTCGTGTCCTACACAAATAAGTATGGGGTGAAGAAGCAAGCAGGCAAAAAAGTAGTATGGAAGCCCATTCCATGTCAGACCTTTTCTGCTACCTTTCACTGGTCATCTACATGGCGCTGGTGAAGCTGAAAATCCTGAGGGACTGCTGGAAAAAGTCATCTCTCTACCAACTGCCTTTCCCCCTCACTGTCATGTCTTGCAAAAGGTTTCTGGTTCTCTCACAGGCGCTTCATTTCAGTGACCCAGAAGTTGATGAGGACAATGAAAAGAAGAGAGGCAGAGCAACATTTGATAGACTCTGCAAAATCAAACTTCTCTACCCAACCTTGTTGATGCCTGCAAGACCTATTTTCAGCCAGCCCAGAACCTGTCCATAGATGAGAGAATGGTAGCCACAAAGGCCAGAATTGGCCTCAAACAATACTTGAGAAACAAACCAACTAAGTGGGGTTACAAGCTGTTTGTTTTGGCTGATTCTGTTATTTTGTCTATGTGGGGAAGAACAGGTTTGCTACCGGTAAGGGACTTAGCTATGACTCTAATGCAGTTATTGGATTTTCAACTGCTGGGGAAGGGCTACAAACTGTTTGTGGATAACATCTACACAAGCCCTACCCTGTTTGCAGACCTTAGGAAGCTGGATGTGTGGGCTTGTGGCACCATTTGTACCAACAGGGTGGGCTTTCCAACAACAAAGGTGAACGACATGCCTAAGCGGGTTGATCGGGGTACCATGCAATGGATCCGGGAAGATGGCCTGCTCTTTGTGAAGTGGATGGTTACCAGAGAGGTGGTGATGTGCACAACAATCCACAAATCCTTCAGTGGCGATCACATCGTCAGGCGCGTGAAGAACACTAATGGGGCATGGACCACAAAAAATGTCCCCATTCCAGCTGCTGTGAAGGACAAGAGCATGGGAGGTGTGGACTTGTCCAATGCGCTGATAGGCTATTACAATGTTCTCCACAAGACGATGAAATGGTAAAATACATTCTTCTATCATTTCATCGACATTGCTGTGGTGAATGCGTTCATCCTACACAAGGAAATAGCTAAGAGCTGTGGAAAGCCCTCCATCTCACAGCTAGCGTTCAGAGAGCTGCTCATCAAGGAGCTTTCTGGCTACAGCACCACGTTCTGGCCCCTCTGCCCCTGTCCCTTCTGCTCCTGCCACAAGTGGTGTTTATCTGCCCAAATGTATTTCTGCAGGCATGGATGTGCATCAGGGCCATAAGGGCACAGCATGGAGGCGTCGTTGTGTTCTTTGCCAAATGAAGTCGCCCATCACCTGCACCACTTGGTGACCCTCTGCTTTACAGCAGAAAGAGACTGATATGGCACATGGCATCAGCAGCACAATATTGTGTAGAGGACTGAGGGTCTTCCGAATATTGAAAGTTTGTAAATAGTTACCCTTGTTATTTTGTAAATGTATGCATTTTTTTAAATTCATATTTATTTTTTGGGGGGGTGTGTTAGAATACCATTTTTGTATTTTGTATATAGTTATTTGCTACAAAAAGTATAACTTCACCAATTCGGCTGCTTGGGTACATTTGGGCAACTTGTGTGGGACACCTGGGTTAAAGGCACAGTTTCCTTCTGAAACTTTGCACAAGTACTGTTGCCCTCTTATGGCTTTCACTGAAATTGTCCCCATCATCCAATTTGAATGTTTGTTTTGTCTTGATGATGCAACAACAATGAAAATAAAAAACGTGTGTTTTTTTCATTGTATTATCTAAACCAGATCTATTGTGTTGTATTTGCCTACATTCAATTCACATTTCCAAAAACTTCAGTGTTTATCCTGCCGATCCTCAACTTCGGCAATGTCATTTACAAAATAGCTTCCAACACTCTACTCAGCAAACTGGATGCAGTCTATCACAGTGCCATCCGTTTTGCGACCAAAGCCCCTTATACCACCCACCACTGCGACCTGCATGCTCTAGTCGGCTGGCCCTCACTACATATTTGTCGCCAGACCCACTGGCTCCAGGTCATCTATAAGTCTATGCTAGGTAAAGCTCTGCCTTATCTCAGCTCACTGGTCACGATAACAACACCCACCCATAGCACGCGCTCCAGCAGGTATGCAGTTGAAGTCGGAAGTGTACATCCACTTAGGTTGGTTTTTCAACCACTCCACACATTTCTTGTTAACAAACTATAGTTTTGGCAAGTCAGTTAGGACATCTACTTTGTGCATGACACTAGTCCCTTTTCCAATTGTTTACAGACAGATTATTTTACTTACAGTGAATTATATGACAATTCCAGTGGGTCAGAAGTTTACATACACTAAGTTGACTGTGCCTTTACACAGCTTGGAAAATACCAGAAAATTATGTAATGGTGTTAGAAGCTTCTTGTAGGCTAATTGACATCATTTGAGTCAATTGGAGGTGTACCTGTGGATGTATTTCAAGGCCTACCTTCAAACTCATTGCCTCTTTGCTTGACATCATGGGAAAATCAAAAGAAATCAGCCAAGACCTCTTGTAGACCTCCACAAGTCTGATTCATCCTTGGGAGACATTTCCAAACGCTTGAAGGTACCACATTCATCTGTACAAACAATAGTACGCAAGTATAAACACCATGGGACCACGCAGCCATCGTACCGCTCAGGAAGGAGACGCGTTCTGTCTCCGAGAGATGAACATACTTTGGTGTGAAAATGCAAATCAATCCCAGATCAACAGCAAAGGACCTTGTGAAGATGCTGGAGGAAACAGGTACAAAAGTATCTATATCCACAGTAAAACGAGTCCTGTATCGACATAACCTGAATGGCCGCTCAGCAAGGAAGAAGACACTGCTCCAAAAATGCCATAAAAAAGCCAGACTACCATTTGAAACTGCACATGGGGACAAAGATCGTACGTTTTGGAGAAATGTCCTCTGGTCTGATGAAACAAAAATATAACTATTTGACCATAACGACCATCGTTATGTTTGGAGCAAAAACGGGAGGCTTGTGAGCCGAGGAACACCATCCCAACCGTGAAGCACCTGGGTGGCAGCATCATGTTGTGGGGCTGCTTTGCTGCAGGAGGGACTAGTGCACTTCACAAAATAGATGGCGTCAAGAGGTAGGAAAATTATGTGGATATATTGAAGCAACATCTCAAGACATCAGTCAGGAAGTTAAAACCTCTTAGTGATCCCTTCACGCGCCAATCCCATTAACGGGATTAATTTGACAACACCCAGTGAAATAGCAGCGCAGCAAATTCTAAAACAGAAACTCATAATAATAATTCATAAATCATACAAGTGTTATACACAGGTTGTGCACAGGATCTTCTTGTTAATCCAGCCACAGTGTCAGATTTCAAAAAGGCTTTACGGTGAAAGCAAACCATGCTATTATCTGAGGACAGCACCCCAGCAAACATACACATGAAAATCATAATTCAACCCGCCAGGTACAACACAAAAGTGAAATAACTTATAATGCATGCTTTACCTTTGAAGATCTTCTGTTGGCACTCCAATATGTCCATTAAACATCACAAATGGTCCTTTTGTTCGATAAACTCTGTCGTTGTATCCCCAAAATGCCCATTCATTTGGCGCGTATGATTCAGAAAATACACCAGTTCCAACTCGCGCAACATGACTACACATTATCTAATTAGTTACCTGTAAACTTGATCCAAACATTTCAAACAACTCTCCTAATCCAGCTTTAGGTATTTTTAAACGTAAATCATCGATAAAATTTAAGACTGAATAAACTGCGTTCAATACCGGAGGAAAACAAAGTGGAGGGTGCTTTTCAGGTCACGCTCCACTATCGAACAGTACACTTCATTCGACCCTCGTTCTGAACAGGGCTAATTCTTCATTTCTCAAAGGAAAAATATCAACCAATTTCTAAAGACTGTTGACATCCAGTGGAAGAGATAGGAACTGCAAGCAACTGCCTTGAAATCTCGATGAAAAGAGAGTGACCTAAAAAAAACATTTTCATGGATGGTTTGTCCTTAGTGTTTCGCCTGCTAAATAAGTTATGTTATACTCACAGACATCATTCAAACAGTTTTAGGAACTTCAGTGTTTTCTATCCAAATCTACTAATAATATGCATATCCTAGTTTCTAGGCCTGAGTAGCAGGCAGTTTACTTTGGGCACACGGTTCATCCGGATGTGAAAATATTGTCTACTAGCAGCTTCTTCAGGATCAGTGTCCCTTCCACGGGACGGCTGAACTAACATAGGCTAATGCGATCAGCATGAGGTTGAAAGTAACAAAAACATTTCCCACAACATAGACATATCTGATATTGGCAGAAAGCTTAAATTCTTGTTAATCTAACTGCACTGTCCAATTTCTCTCCTCTATTCTCCCCCTCGCCCCTCACTGTCTCCCCCGCTGTCCCACTTGCCCTTTACCCTGTTCAATTGGCCCCGCCTACTCTCTCCCCCCTATCCCCCTCTCTCTCCCTTCTCTCCATCTCTTTTATCACCCGTCTCCCCCTCACCCTTCTCACCATGGAGTCTGTTCAATGCCCCCCTACTCTCTCTCGCCCTCTCTTTGGTGAGAAGGGGAAGTGGTGACATGGTTATGTTTGTGTGTGTGTGTGTGTGTGTGCAACCTTGTGTGTGTGATTGTGAGAGACAGAAAGACACATTTTAGTTCTATATGCTTGAACATCTGTGACTGAGTGTGTGTTTATGCGTGCATGCGTGTGTGCATACATGTGTGTGTTTGTGTGGGCAGTGATGACAGTGGCAGAGGGTGGCTATGGCCATGCACGTTGATAGGTCACAGTGAGTGGTCGGCTGACCTCCCCTGGTCTATAGAAGGGTCAGAGGTCAAGATTTATCTCCCTGAGGGGCTCTCTTACTCTACGCTACACTGACCACCCACAATGGACCGTCTCGTACCATCTCTCTGTTCAATAAAAGTTACATTTCAACAATGTCATGACAATTGTGTTTAGGAGATCTAAATAGAGATACAGACAGATGTGTGCACAATGAGAGATAACTAGATTTAGAGAACAAAGCATGATAACAGTAGTATTTAGAGTAGGATAATGTAATACGGTACCAAATCCTTTCAATGTCCTCCCACCTTTAAATGTAATAATACTATTGTATTAGGATCTATTGTATTACGATCACAACAAAAGATCAGATTCTCTCTCCAAAGCCCAACAACTCTCCTTATTAAGTTATTGACCCTCTTGACCCTCTTGGTATCTGATTGAAAACTCAAATTGGATGTTTACATTTCTCCCTGGTCCACCCTACATGGCTCTGCACAAAGAAACCCAAGACAACACCTAAGATCCCACTCCCGCTCTGTCAATACCGAATGACAGTATTGTGTCAACTGACCATGCTGTGCACAAGGTTGGCAGGTAGCAAGGAAGTTAACCTCTCTAGGGTATGTGGGACGCTACTGTCCCACCTGGCCAACAGAGCGCCAAATTCAGAAACAGAAATACTCATAATAAAAATTCATATAACGTACAAGTGCTATACATCGGCTTAAAGATTAACTTCTTGTTAATCCAACCGTTGTGTCAGATTTCAATAAAAACTTTACGGCAAAAGCATACCATGCGATCATCTGAGGACAGCGCCCAGCACACAAAAGATTACAAACAGTGACCAGCCAAGTAGAGGAGTAACAGAAGTCAGAAATAGCGATAAAATTAATCACTTACCTTTGATGATCTTCATATGGTTGCACTCACAAGACTCACAGTTACACAATAAATGTTTGTTTTGTTCGATAAAGTCCCTCTTTATAACCAAAAACCTCCGTTTTGTTGGCGCGTTTTGTTCGGTAATCCATTGGCTCAAAGGCAGTCACAACAGGCAGACGAAAAATCCAAAAAGTACCAGTAAAGTTCATAGAAACATGTCAAACGATGTTTATAATCAATCCTCAGGTTGTTTTTAGTCATAATAACCAATAATATTTCAACCGGACAATAGCTACGTCAATATAAAAGAAAAACAAGAAAGGCGCACTCTCGGTCATGGGCAGAAAACAGGTCTGGGGACTTTCCACTATCCACTCATTCAGAGTGGTCTTACTCCCTAATTTTTCAGAATACAAGCCTGAAAGAATTTCTAAAGACTGTTGACATCTAGTGGAAGCCATATCAAGTGCAAGAGTCCTAAGTCCTAAGTCATTGGATACTGTATAGGCAGTCAATGGAAAACTACAAACATAAAAAAATCCCACTTCCTGGATGAATTTTTCTCAGGTTTTTGCCTGCCATATCAGTTCTGTTATACACAGACATTATTTGAACAGTTTTTTTACCAATTATATGCATATCCTAGCTTCTGGGCCTGGGTAACAGGCAGTTTACTTTGGGCACGCTTTTCATTCAGATGTCAAAATACTGCCTCCTACCCCAGAGAGTTAAGAGCACTGGGCCAGTAACTAAAAGGTTGCTAGTTCAAGTCCCTGATCTGACAAGGAGGAACATCTGTTGATCTGCTCTTGAGCAAGGCACTTAATGTTAATTGTATCAATCATGGTTGATCTCTGGCTGTGACCCCACTCTCAGGGGGATTCCATTTGACAGATTACCTACTTGTACATGCAGTGTAACAGACCAAATATGTGACCGACCGGATCGATTCGGTCTTATGTTGCAACATTTTTCATTGTGTTTTTTACATTGGATAAAAGTAAAGACCTATAAAATGGTATATCATACACTACAGTTGAGGAACAACGGGAAAGTAAATCTGCTTTGAAAATGTATAAACCTGTAACCCCACTTTTGAGAAAATGGCCTTTGAATGTTTTGGTAAACCTACTGGATAGGTCTTCTTTATCTACACCCATTCAGCATCGTTCACACCCTCTTATGATTCAGCTCCACCCATCTAATTATAAAGAATTTTAGAACTTGGACACTGTTTCATTGGTCTAACGTTATAGCCTAATTTGACTTTGGTGCAGGTCCTGTTGTTCTCCACATGACCGTCTCAGGTTAACAAACACTATATCAAATACAATTAAAGTTTATTTGTCACATGCATATGATAAAGAAGGTGTAAACGGTACATTGAAATGGTTACTTGGATAGTGGAATCTTTTGCTTATACATGTAGCTAGCTACTCACAACGTTACTACCCTGCATGAATCTACAGGTAGCTAAATGCTAACAAACTAGGTTCAATGTTAGCCAGCTAGATAACAGTAGGCTATAACTATAAATGCAAATGGCTCTAAAATAGGAATAATATCACTACACATAGCGATCCTGCCAGCTAATGTTAGCTAGCTAGATAACAGTATGCTTTAACTTGTAATAAAAACAACTTTCTGACAAAATTAGAAACGTATACTATCTGAAAATGTAGCTAGCGAGACTCTCTTACCCGTATACATGGATGAACGTTTCTTCCTCTCCCTGTCAAGGTTGCCTTTCATTTGAAAATGTAATCCGGAGACAGGTGTTTTATACAACAGCCACCTGTGTTCTCTTTTTGAATCCCCCTGCATTTGTAATCAAACGACATAATTTTCTCCATCTCATTAGCTATCATACTCTGCTTCCACCGGGCATACCACTGATTTCAAAATTCGGTCCTCCAGAAAATGGAGAACTATCTTTGTTTTATTAGATGTTGTATTAGACATTATGACTTACATCTACTGAGCAAGCTCATTATACACAGAAGCCTGCTACATGGCAGA
Source organism: Oncorhynchus kisutch (assembly GCF_002021735.2). NCBI lineage: Eukaryota > Metazoa > Chordata > Actinopteri > Salmoniformes > Salmonidae > Oncorhynchus > Oncorhynchus kisutch. The sequence continues at coordinate 31,294,453 of NC_034197.2, forward strand.
CCAATCCGAAGTCATCTCTTGGCATGTTCGGCCCATGAATTATCTCAGCCAATCATGGAAGGTTCCTGTCTTTTTCCATGGCTAAACCAACTAGGCTCATAATTTAACAATTATATTAATATTTACAGATGGCATACACTTTTGTTATTAAGACACAATGTTCCAGAAGGCATTTCTGCCCAAAAATGCATAAAAAAGAAAAATAATAAATACGTTGAAATGTCTCTCATGTGAAGTAGTGACACGCGACATACGACTAGTTTCCTTAAACCAGTCACATATAAGCTTGACCTTTCTACTAACCCCCACATGCCTCGCTGTAACCCAACTGGAGCATTGCATTGTGGGAGACACATTCAAAGGGCAGGGACCTCAGGCCTGGGTTTTGTTTTCACAACTACAACAACATGACAATGTGCTTTTCTTGTTCTATTTCCTCTGAGTTTCCTTTTTAAATGTATTTCCAACAAAATCCCCCATCACTGTTCATCCACAGAGTAGAGCAGCAATGCATGGTTATGAAGTCGTTACCATGAAGAAACTGTGTTGTGACAAAAACTAGGGGTGCGTGTGGGTATGCGGACAGATCTATTATCAAAAACGATTGTACTTTAGTAATATCTATACACCAATAAAGCTAGTAAAGTGAATTGAATTGTGTTTTCCACACATCCCAAATTCTGAAGCTATAAATAACATTAACCCACCTTCTCTCTACCCTTATCACATTATCTACCGTTATCACATTCTCTCTCAGACATTTTGAGTGTGTTCTTGAATAAGTGGATAACTTTACTCCCTAACATATGTGGGCCAGGGTTCTACAGTGCATTCGGAAAGTATTCAGCCCCTTTGACTTTCCATTTTTTTTATGTTATAGCCTTATTCTAAAATTAATAAAATCAAAAAAACTTTAAAAAAAAGCTAATTAAAAGTAAGTATTCAGACCCTTTGCCATGAGACTCGAAATTGAGCTCAGGTGCATCCTGTTTACATTGATCATCCTTGAGATGTTTCTACAACTTGATTGGAGTCCACTTGTGGTGAATTCAATTGATTGGACATGATTAGGAAAAAGGCACACACCTTTATATATAAGGTCCCACAGTTGACAGTGCATGTCAGAGCAAAAATCAAACCACGAGGTCAAAGGAATTGTCCATAGAGCTCTGAGATAGGATTGTGTCGAGGCACAGATCTTGGGAAGGGTACCAAAAAATGTCTGCAACATTGAAGGTCCCCAAGAATATAGTGGCCGCTATCATTCTTAAATGGAATAAGTTTGGAACCACCAAGACTCTTCCTAGGGCTGGTTGCCCGGCCAAACTGAACAATCGGAGGAGAAGGGCCTTGGTCAGGAAGGTGACCAAGAACCTGATGGACACTCTGACAGAGCTCTAGAGTTCCTCTGTGGATATGGGAGAACCTTCTAGAAGGACAGCCATATCTGCAGCACTCCATTAATCAGGCATTTATGGCAGAGTGGCAAGACGGAAGCCATTCCTCAGTAAAAGGCACATGACAGCCTGCTTGGATTTTGACAAAAGGCACCTAAAGACTCTCAGACCATGAGAAACAAGATTTTCTGGTCTGATTAAACCAGCATTGAACTTGTTAGCCTGAATGCCAAGCGTCACGTATGTAGGAAACCTGGCACCATCTCTACTGTGAAGCATGGTGGTGGCAGCATCATGCTGCAGGGATGCTTTTCAATGGTAGGGACTGGGAGACTAGTCAGGGTATAGGAAAAGAATGAACGGAGCAAAGTACAGAGAGATCCTTGACGAAATCCTCCTCCAGAGTGCTCAGGACCTCAGACTTGTGACGTGGTAAGGTTGGACACAGGCGCAGAGAAGAGATCAGATGAGGAATCAGTGGTTAGGATAAACATAATTCTTTACTGAGAAATGGTAGCCAAAGAATCCCAGTACACCTGAAAAAACAACAAACACTATATCTCGAAAACTCACTCAGGAGTTTTCGGTAAACCGTTCAAGCTTCTGCAAAGGACCACAGAAAACACAATCATGAAATAAAGACACACCCGAGTCCAATAAAAGTCTATGGGGTGGTCTCTGCAGCCCTCTGGTGCCAGGAGGAACCACGGTCCACAAAGGCTTGAATATGTTGCTGAGGGTTGTCACAGTGGAGGGTTGCGGGTAGTAACAGACAGGGACAGGGTAGCCGGGAGGTACATGCACAGCTTATCAGGGTCTCCCCCTTGTCCTGGCGAGCCCTGGGGTTTCCCGTCAGCTCTGGGCAGGTAGCACGGAGATGCCCGAGACCTTGACTGTAGAGGCAGTAGCCTTCGCACATGATGTGCTCGGTGGGCTTGTGGTGCTCAGGAAACCGGAATGCTGGAATGGTGTCAAAAGGGTGCTGTCTTACCCCTTCCCAGATGTGGTTGTCAAGCCTGATTGCCAGCATTATCAGGGACTCTATGTCCTCTCCTAGTTCCAGAGTGGCCAGTTCATCTTTGATGGAGTTAGACCCTGATGGAGAGTGGTACCCAGTGCCTCTATATTCCACCCACTCTCGGAGGCAATGGTGCAGAACTCAATGGCGAAGTCAGCCACTGGTCTGGCCACTTGGCGGAGGATGAACAGTGTGACGTAGAAGTCCGTCACTGGCCGCGGGCAGCATTTGGTTCTTTAACGCACACACATATTCATCACTCCTCCCTGCGCCATTATACCATAAGTTAACAATGTGGGTCGACACACAATTTAACTTCTGTCTTGGTGCATGCATTTCACACTTGTCAATGTTTATATTTGAGAGATACAATAATTATTATACTTATCAATGTTGTGGATGAGCGCATTGTTTGTTTGTTCTGTTCCTCTCTCTCCATCTCTGTAGCTTCTGGGTATGCTGGAAAAGGACCCGAGCTAAGGGAATTGGGTTGGCTTTATAGTGCCTGTCCCAAATGGCTCATTAATGCATATGGGCATATTGAAAGATATTATCAGTAGTGATGTAATGTTGTAAATGTTATGTTGTGATATTGTTTAAAACCGTGTTGCAATGTATATCCTTTAGTATGTTTAGTTCATGGAAAATGTAGGTTTGTATTGTTAATTGATTAATTAATTAGGGTTAATTGTTCTGAGGGGAGGGGCTAGCCCTACAAAAGGAGCCTCTCTCCAGTCTCTAAGGGGGATTTTTTGGATTGAGCTGTGGATGGGGCAGCATTGTTGTTAAGCTGTCCCATAAGGTAGACGTTGATGGCAGTACTGTTGTTTTCTGTTCCGGAATCACTTGTAAATAAACACCTTTGCACAGAAGAACTTTTGCGGTTCCGCCATCTTTTTATTTTTATAGAGGTTAGGATATCCAGTTTAGCCATCTGGCCTACTCTACGTGACATATGGTGGCAGTGGTGGGATGGCGTACCGCAAATCAGTGAATTCCAACAAGAGAGGTAAAGGAATGCGTACAGGATTGCGTTCTCAGCAACAGCATCAACTGTCAGAAAAGGTACCTGAAGTTGAACCGGGGTGGAATACCATGGAATCGTCTGGTGAAGAAGAGGTCAAGTATGAGAAACTAGGAGCCCGACCGCGGGGCCAAAGACAACCAGAACTGGGTGAGCTGCTGACTGAAGGAGCAGTTGGGGGACCAGAACCACACCCAACCATGGTAACCCTTTTTCAGCAACTTTTCACCTGCCTTGAGAGTAGGGACGAAGACCTCAAGCAGGAGTTACGTGGCCTACACCAATCCATCCTCACAGCTCCCCACCAGGCGGAACTCGTCAGTGAGAGCCCAAGATTGGGTCTTCCAACACCAGGACGACAAAGGCTCGATGCAGCAGGGACTTCAACTCCACAGCAGGCACCCCAAGCAGTAATGAGGCCAGCACCAGGAGACCAGTCCAGCAGTGTTAACGTCCATCTTCCAGCATTCCTGAGGAAGGAGCCAAAGATGCCCTCATACCAGCAGGGGGAGGACATTGAAAACTACCTGCTGAGGTTTGAGCGCATGGCTAAGACGTGGCAGTGGCCTGAGGTAGAGTGGGCCTGCAGGCTTGTCCCATTGCTCACAGGCAAGGCCTTAGAGGCTTACACAGCAATGGATGAGGGGCTGGCCAATGTCTACAAGGGCTTGAAGGAAGCGCTGCTGGTGAAGTTTGACATCTCACCGGAAACCTACCGTCAACGCTTCAGAGCTGCATCAACGCCATCGGGTGAGTCGCCGACAGAGACGTACCACCGCCTCAAGGGTCTCTACCGACGATGGGTTCGACCGGGGGAGAAGACACAGGACGAAATCGGGGAGGTCATCATCCTCGAGCAACTTCTGCAAGTTCTACCACACGACATTCGAACCTGGGTCCGAGAGCACGAGCCCAAGGATGGGCTTATGGCGGCCAAGCTTGCACTGCAGTATCTTAATGCACGTAAAGGGGGACCACCACAACCTGCAGCACCCGCTCCAAGGAGTCTCAGAGACACAAGGGACATCAGAAACGCCAGAGATGGTGGAGGTAACTCTGGGGGTTATGTGTCTGGGAGGGAGGTAAGGGATCATGCAGTTCGCTCTGATGGGAGGGGTCTGACCTGTTTTTACTGCCGGCAGCAGGGGCACAAAGCTTCAATGTGTCCGCTACGTAAATCCAAGCTCTCAGGTTACTGTTATGTACCCAGAGAGGGGGATGGTGTTCAGAATAGACAGACTCGGGAAGGGTCATGCTTGGTACCTGTAAAAGTGAATGGTAAAAGTCTTACTGCAATGATTGACACCGGCAGTTCCCTGTCATTGATCAGAAAAGGTAATGTACCTGTTAATGACATTGATTATGGTCATCAGACACTGATCCAATGTGTCCATGGTGACCAGTCACAGCAGCCCACAGCTGAGCTCACAGTTGAGATTCAGGGTCAGAAATACCTCCTCAAAGTTGGGGTAATGGAGAAGCTACCTTTTGAGATGATTTTGGGGAGGGATGTGCCTGTACTCTCTGATCTGTTGGGAAGTGTGGGGGGTCAGCTATATGAGCAGTCAGTTTGCCAGTCTGATGTTCAGATGGCATGTTCAGTTGTCACTCGTGCCCAGGCCAAAGCTGGTTTACAACCTCTGCCTGACTTGTGTGATAGTCTGTGCGAGGGGGGAACCAAAGGGCCCAGAAAGTCACGCCGCCAGCGGCGTCTTGAGAAGTATGTGGGAACCCCTGTACCTGTTGCTGATGTGTCTGGGTTAGAGGTGCAATGGGATGTTCCACAAAATTTTGCTACACTGCAGAAGTCTGATGCAACCTTGAAATGTTTGTTTGACAAGGCCTTAGCTGGGGACAGTCAATCTTTATGTGGGGGGATTTACACAGTAGACAACCACATACTCTACCTTGGGTCAGAGGCAGATAGCAGGAAGTTGGTGGTGCCATCTACCTGTAGACCACTTGTTCTCAACCTTGCACATACAGTTCCATGGGCAGGCCATCTAGGGCAACATAAGACCTATCTTAGGCTAGGCTCCCGTTTCTTTTGGCCCTCCATGTATACTGATGTACAAAAATACTGCAAATCATGCCCCACGTGCCAGAAAACCAGTGCTGTCCGTAGGTCTGAACGGGCTCCTCTATGTTCACTCCCAGTTATCTCTACCCCATTCAAGAGAATTGCAATGGACATTGTTGGACCCTTGGAGAAGAGTAGTGCAGGTTACAAGTATATATTGGTGATCTGTGACTATGCCACCCGGTTCCCAGAAGCCTTCCCACTCCGTTCCATAACCACTCCAAAGATAATCAGTGCTCTTGTTCAGCTCTTCTCTCGTGTAGGAATCCCAGATGAAATCCTGACGGACCAAGGGACAAACTTCACCTCGCGACTGATGGTTCAACTCCACCGACAGCTGGGCATTAAAGGCTTGAGGACTACTCCCTACCATCCCCAAACGGATGGGCTCGTAGAGAGATTCAATCAAACGCTCAAGAACATGCTGAGGAAGTTTGTGGCTGACACTGGTAAAGACTGGGATAAGTGGTTACCCTTTCTGCTTTTTGCTTACAGGGAGGTGCCTCAGGCATCGACAGGTTTCTCGCCATTCGAACTCCTCTATGGATGGCCAGTGCAAGGACCACTGGACCTGCTGAAGAAGTGCTGGGAAGGTTCCCCAGTAGCTACCTCAGGACAGGGGATTGTCCAGTATGTCCTCCAGATGCGAGACAGGTTGGAACGGTACCGAGAGGAAGCTAGAGCAAACCTTCAGCAAGCCCAGAAGGCCCAGAAGAGAGGCTATGACCAGCACGCTCGCCACAGAGAGTTTGAGCCAGGACAGAAAGTCCTGCTCCTCCTTCCCTCATCTACCAGCAAGCTCCTTGCGCAATGGCAAGGACCGTACCTAATCGGGAGGAAGATGGGCCCAGTGACCTACGAGGTGCTGCACCCGGACAAGGGTAAGAAGAAGCAAACCTACCATGTGAACCTTCTCAAGGCCTGGGAGGAGAAAGAGGAACTCTCCAAAGGAAAGTCCTTTCTGGTCCGCAGAGTAGAAGAGGATGAGTCGGATGGGGTCACAGAGGCATGGAAAGAAGGAGCAGAAGTCATACTGGCTCACCTGGAAGAAGACAAGCAAGATGAGCTGAAGCAGCTGTTTGGCAAGTATCCGGCCCTCTTCAGTCAGAGACCAGGAAGAACCAAAGTCCTGGAACACGTCATTCGTTTGAAACCTGGCCAGAACCCTGTCCGCCAGCATCCTTACCGTGTGCCTGAGAGGCTGGTGGTAGCCCTCAAGGAAGAGGTCCACACCATGATAGAGATGGATGTTGTCGAGCCATCTTCAAGTGAATGGAGCAGCCCTATTGTCATTGTCCCAAAGAAGGATGGCTCTTTGCGCGTCTGCATGGACTTCCGTAAGGTGAATGCCATCTCCCAGTTTGATGCCTATCCCATGCCCCGCATTGATGACTTACTGGAGAGAATAGGTAGAGCTCATTACATCACCACATTGGATCTCTGCAAAGGGTACTGGCAGGTGCCCCTGGATGAACAATCCAAGGCCTACACTGCATTCCGGACGCCAATGGGCCTGTTCCAGTTCAAGGTCATGCCGTTTGGCCTTCATGGGGCCCCTGCGACTTTCCAGAGGCTGATGGACAAGGTCCTCCAGGACTGTGACGATTACTGTGCTGCTTACTTGGATGACGTGGTGATCTACAGCCACTCCTGGGAGGAGCACATACAGCATCTTAGCAGCGTCCTGGGGAAGATCCATGAAGCAGGCCTCACGCTTAACCTCCTGAAGTGTGAGTGGGCGAAACAGGAGACAAAGTACCTGGGTTACCAGCTGGGTAAGGGTGAAGTTCGGCCTCAGGTGGAGAAAGTGGAGTCCATCAGGAATAGCCCTCAACCCAGAACCAAGACACAGGTGAAGTCCTTCCTAGGTCTGGCAGGGTGGTACCGGAGATTCATTCCACAGTTTTCGACCATCGCTGTCCCTCTGACCAACCTCACTTCGAAGGGGGCCAGCAACCCTGTGAAGTGGACTGAGGAGTGTGAGGAAGCCTTCATGACACTAAAAAAACGACTGTGCTCATTCCCTGTTCTCCAGACCCCTGATTTTAAGAAGAGATTTCTCGTGCAGGTGGACGCTTCGGCTGTAGGAATTGGAGCTGTACTGGCCCAAGGGGAGCCAGGAGAAGAGCTTCCTGTGCTGTACCTGAGTCGGAAGCTGTTGCCCAGGGAAACCAGGTATTCTACAATCGAAAAGGAGTGCCTGGCTATAAAGTGGGCCCTAGATAGCCTCCGTTACTACCTTCTTGGGAGGGAATTTGACCTGCACACGGACCACAGAGCACTGACCTGGATCCAGACCATGAAGGACCGGAATTCTCGTGTGACCAGGTGGTATCTGGAGCTCCAGCCCTTCAGGTTCTGTGTCCGTCACAAGGCAGGAAAAGAGAACGTTACTGCGGACTACCTATCAAGGCTCCCGAACATGGTCGCTTCAGGAGAGGAGGAAGGTAATGTGACGTAGAAGTCCGTCACTGGCCGCGGGCAGCATTTGGTTCTTTAACGCACACACATATTCATCACTCCTCCCTGCGCCATTATACCATAAGTTAACAATGTGGGTCGACACACAATTTAACTTCTGTCTTGGTGCATGCATTTCACACTTGTCAATGTTTATATTTGAGAGATACAATAATTATTATACTTATCAATGTTGTGGATGAGCGCATTGTTTGTTTGTTCTGTTCCTCTCTCTCCATCTCTGTAGCTTCTGGGTATGCTGGAAAAGGACCCGAGCTAAGGGAATTGGGTTGGCTTTATAGTGCCTGTCCCAAATGGCTCATTAATGCATATGGGCATATTGAAAGATATTATCAGTAGTGATGTAATGTTGTAAATGTTATGTTGTGATATTGTTTAAAACCGTGTTGCAATGTATATCCTTTAGTATGTTTAGTTCATGGAAAATGTAGGTTTGTATTGTTAATTGATTAATTAATTAGGGTTAATTGTTCTGAGGGGAGGGGCTAGCCCTACAAAAGGAGCCTCTCTCCAGTCTCTAAGGGGGATTTTTTGGATTGAGCTGTGGATGGGGCAGCATTGTTGTTAAGCTGTCCCATAAGGTAGACGTTGATGGCAGTACTGTTGTTTTCTGTTCCGGAATCACTTGTAAATAAACACCTTTGCACAGAAGAACTTTTGCGGTTCCGCCATCTTTTTATTTTTATAGAGGTTAGGATATCCAGTTTAGCCATCTGGCCTACTCTACGTGACAAACAGTCAGCTGGCCCCTTCTTGTCCACCGACTGGGTGGTCAAAGACTTGTCACAGTGATGGCTACTATGGATCTGCAAGATGGTGGCTGCTGTTCTCATACCGTCGTTACCCACTCTTGGGCCTTGGCCGGGAGTAGAGAGATGATTGTAGGCGATCATGGCCCGATTGGTGTGGAATGAGGAGCACTGTAGCTCGAACACCGGAGAACACTGAGTGAGGAATCCCTTGCATCATCCCGGGTGGCCATCATGCCGTTCCCGGTGCAGGTTCCCTGGAGGAACGACGACAACGTCTATAGCGCTGAGCGATAAGATCTGGGCATTGGCTCCTCCTGGATTGGGGGCGTGCCGTGGTTGGAGGTACTCGGCAAGTGCCCGAAGGGTCCCAGAGATTTGGGAGAGCAGTTCTTGCTGCTGTCCTAACAGTGCTCCTCGCATACATTCCGTATCTGGGTGATCTCTGCTGGGTCCATGTTCTGGCAGAAGCTTGCTTTGACGTGATAAGGTTGGACCCAGGTGCAGAGAAGAGACCAGACAAGGAATCAGTGGTTAAGGATAAACATAAGACTTTACTGAGAAACGGATGTCGCGGGATCACAGTACACTTGAAAAAACAAACACTAACTCTCGAAAACTCACTCAGGAAATGAACGCACACGGTAACCTATTCAAGCTTCCGCAAAGGACCACAGAAAACACACCTCTTTAAACAGGGACACAATCATTAAATAATAAGACAATGAAAGTCCAATAAAAGTTTCTAGGGTGGTCTCTGCTGCCCTCTGATGCCAGGAGGAACCATGACAGACTGGGGGCAAAGATTTACCTTCCAACAGGACAACGACCCTAAGCAAACAGCCAAGACAATACAGTGTGCTTAGGCTCTGAATGTCCTAGAGTGGCCCAGCCAGAGCCCAGACTTGAACCTTGAACTTGAACATCTCAGGAGAGACCTGACAATAACTGTGCACAACGCTCCCTATCCAACCTGACAGAGCTTGAGAGGCTCTGCACAGAAGAATGTGAGAAACTCCCCAAATACATGTGTGCCAAATTTGTAGCGTCATACCCAAGAATATTTGAGGCTGTAATCGCTACCAAAGGTGCTTCAACAAAGTACTGAGTAAAGGGTCTGAATACCTAAAAACATTTTTTTTGTTTACATTTGCTAACGTTTCTGAAAACCTGTTTTTGCTTTGTCATTATGGGGTATTGTGTGTGGATTGATGAGGGGAAAAATTTTTTGAATCCATTTTAGAATAAGGCTGTAACATAACAAAATGTGAATAAAGTCAATGGTTCTGAATACTTTTCGAATGCACTGTAGTTCAAGAGATTGAACATGATCAAACTTATTGTATTGTACTAATTAGAATTCATAACATATCACACGCATTTCAGGATTCTATAAAAAAATTTGCAGGACGTAACTGTCACGGTCGTGATAATGGACGGACCAAGGCGCAAAGATAATCAGTTGCCTCTAACTGGGAACCATACTCAAACCCAAACATAGAAATACAGCGACTAGAACACCCCCTAGTAACATATCATGCGAAATGTATGAAGTTTTACACAATTGTGTACAAATTTCAAAACTAATAGCTGAAAGTCTCTCTCTCTCTCCATCTCATAGTTATTCCTCTCTTCTGCTGTAGTGGAAAACAACATCTGTCTCTCTCCTCTGATACTTCTTCTACATGCCTTGCCCCTGAGTGGAAGAGGAAGAGAAGGGAGAGAGAAAGAGTGGGAGAGATGAGGACAGAGAGATACAGAGAATGAGAGAATGACAGAAGGAGAGAGTAAAGCATGGGAGAGAAGAGGACAGAGAGATTCAGAGAATGAGAGAGTGAAAGAGCACGGCAGCATGCGAAGTCAGATCAGTCCCCCACCGCATATCCCATATGTTTAACCAACAGATTTCCTCCTGAACACTTTCCATAGTTTCCATCAGTGCTGTCAAAGACGGCTTTCTCTGGCAACCGACACTTTATAGCCTCTCCCTGTCTCTCCCCTCATCTCCCTGTCCTACATGTAGGATGAAATAAGAACCTGTCAGTCTGAGGGATCACTGGACTGTCTCTTTGGGACAGAATCAAAGGATGCCACATCCATTTAGTATTGAGATGTCCCCATGCCTGTCGCCATGCAGCTGACATGGTGGGGTGGATGACGGTCAAGTAGCTCTCACAGTCTCACTTCAGAATTAAACGTTCATCCATGTTTCTCAAACGTCAAATTACAAAGTTGCTACAAACATCACATTTCTAAGTGCTTGGGCTTATGTTTAAGCATTTACTCCGAAATGTTAAGGTTAAGCATTAACTCTGAATAGTTAAGGTAAAGGATAAGGTTTGGGATAGGCTCAAAAACAAAAATCTCCATTGCTAGATTTGAACTTGCAACCTTCAACAGCAAATGCTTATGCCCCTGCACCATCCCCAAGCACAAACAAAACCTACTCCAAGGTAAAGGTGCACAATGTTACACCGTCCGATTTCCACATCATCTCCAGACGTCCTTAGACATGGATGGCGATTGAATACTGACTTGTATCACGGGTGACCTGGTTGTGACAGCAGCCAAAACAGAAGTCTGGGAGAGGATGAGGAGAAGAAATGAGATGTGTCTCTCCCTGCCCTGGGTGGCTGTTCTCCATATCTAAGAGACAAGGAGCTAGTAGAAAAGACAAGACTGGGAAGTTACTCCATTGTACCTGCATGGAAATATAGATGAGATAAGATGCTGAGGTTTGAATGAATTACCCTTTACAGCTGTTATAGGTGACATCTAAAATGTGTCTTTAAAATCCCTTTAGTTTAGGTCACTCAGAACGTATTGAAATACAATTGTTTCTTATTCTTTCAGTGCTATACTGGGTATAGTTCTCTGTGAGGATTTTTTGTTTACTTTATTCATTCGACCATTTAAAAAAAACAAGCACACATAACACTTTAAAACGCCATTCATGAGTAAAATCTTCGAGGATAACACACAATAAAGTCTGGGACTTATTTCCACTGTGGTCATTAAGGAGAGAGGTCTCAGAGAAAGTGTCATCATTAGAGACTGATTCCATCAGATTCTAAAGAGTGGCATTGACTTCCAAGGGGTCCCAGTTCAGTATCAGTGGGTCAATTGTCATTCAAAACAATTGACTCCTACAAAACAAATCACAGGCATCTTGTCTAAAGGATCCAATAGCAGGCCTCTCTCTGGAGAGGCTTCATGGAAAGCCCCACTCTGTTTGTTGTTTTTAAAGTACCTCTCTTTTGTAGTTTCAGCATGCCAATTCTGTACTTGTCACTTTCTCCACACAGAGGACGCGTTACCCACTGAGTTGCCGTGGTCCCCATGTGCTATTCTGGGATGTTCTAACTAAGCTAAACTGACAGGACTGGTGTTGACCCCTCTCCCCCCACACACACAGTATGCATCAATGCATACACTAGCACACACACAAGCGTGCATGAAAATATGCACACACACAATGATCCTTACTGTAGGTTCTATGATATGATTAACTGCAGCACAGGTTCTTATGTAGCTGAGGAGAAGTGTCTTTGTAAATGGAGTTTAAACGTTTCCCACTTGAAGTTGAGTGTATTACATCATATCCTGAGTTTTTATGTCATGCTGTATTTTGTCTGTGAGTTGACAGACACTGTCCTTGATGGTTACTTTGCTAGGGCACATGGAGAGGGAGAGAGAGAGAGGGAGAGAGAGAGAGAGACTTTTTGTCTTTCTTTACTTAAATAATCTAATTTCATTTACCCCCCCCCCCCTTAAAAATAAAAATATATCCTGTACTGCATACATTTACCATACTCACCTTTCTATCTACCACATTATACAAACCAACATCACAATACCCACTCCTACAACTGTATATCCAAAACATCTTCCCCAGCTATACAGACAGCCCCCCCCAACACACCATATCTCCTCAAACATCTCTACACATTTGATCATTTTATAAAACTCAAACTCAACCCTGAGGCGCACAGAGACCATCCCATTAAACAATAGTAAAGAGTCTGTTATCCCCCCACCTCTGACCCTGTTCCTCCTCATTAGCCAAAAACACATTTGGCTTTCTCCTTACTCTAATAACTGTATCCCATTACGAACATCCCAACAGTAAAACCCTCCCCCAACCTCTCACACAGACATTCCAACAGAGACATGGAAGGCATTACAGTTTCTTTCATTTTACAGAAAAGACACCCCTGCCCAATTCAACCCGTGCCAACCAGCTGTTAGTGACCAGGGCTCCATGAAGAACCCTCCACTGGAGGTGGAGCCCCCTCCACCTAAAACCCACCATACTCTCCGCCCCACATAATCCCTGCCACTGATGTGCCTTCACTCCTGTTAGGCTCCTAATGTTCCTAACCTTAATGCAGAGGTTGTAGAGGGCTTTACCTCCCACATCCTCAAACTCCCACAGGCTCGGAGTGTTAAAATCTAACAAGTCCTCCAGACCCCCTTGCCAGTCTCCAGTCTCTGCCGTCACCTGCAGTGGCGGAAACATTGGTGGCACATCTCCCTTTGGCCGCTCAAACATCCCCCTTATCGGCTCAGACAGTGCCTCCTGGACCTCCTCCAGGAACCTCCCCAGCAGTCAAAGAGACGTTATTCCTGTTTGTTGTGCCAAGACCTCCGGGGTTTTCCACCTCTCCTCTCCCAGCAGTCTCAGGTCACCCAGCCTTTGTAAACCCCCTGCCATCAGTTGCCTCTGCAGGGTGGCTGACTGAACTGATCTCAAAGGGATGGCTGGGTTGTGGAAGATAGGTTCCTCCCACACCCATAGCCCAGGCTCCACACCCCCTTCTCGTGTGGGCCTTACAATGCCTTGCGAAAGTATTCGGCCCCCTTGAACTTTGCGACCTTTTGCCACATTTCAGGCTTCAAACATAAAGATATAAAACTGTATTTTTTTGTGAAGAATCAACAACAAGTGGGACACAATCATGAAGTGGAACGACATTTATTGGATATTTCAAACTTTTTAACAAAACAAAAACTGAAAAATTGGGCGTGCAAAATTATTCAGCCCCTTTACTTTCAGTGCAGCAAACTCTCTCCAGAAGTTCAGTGAGGATCTCTGAATGATCCAATGTTGACCTAAATGACTAATGATGATAAATACAATCCACCTGTGTGTAATCAAGTCTCCGTATAAATGCACCTGCACTGTGATAGTCTCAGAGGTCCGTTAAAAGCGCAGAGAGCATCATGAAGAACAAGGAACACACCAGGCAGGTCCGAGATACTGTTGTGAAGAAGTTTAAAGCCGGATTTGGATACAAAAAGATTTTGCAAGCTTTAAACATCCCAAGGAGCACTGTGCAAGCGATAATATTGAAATGGAAGGAGTATCAGACCACTGCAAATCTACCAAGACCTGGCCGTCCCTCTAAACTTTCAGCTCATACAAGGAGAAGACTGATCAGAGATGCAGCCAAGAGGCCCATGATCACTCTGGATGAACTGCAGAGCTCTACAGCTGAGGTGGGAGACTCTGTCCATAGGACAACAATCAGTCGTATATTGCACAAATCTGGCCTTTATGGAAGAGTGGCAAGAAGAAAGCCATTTCTTAAAGATATCCATAAAAAGTGTTGTTTAAAGGTTGCCACAAGTCACCTGGGAGACACACCAAACGTGGAAGAAGGTGCTCTGGTCAGATGAAACCAAAATTGAACTTTTTGGCAACAATGCAAAACATTATGTTTGGCGTAAAAGCAACACAGCTCATCACCCTGAACACACCATCCCCACTGTCAAACATGGTGGTGGCAGCATCATGGTTTGGGCCTGCTTTTCTTCAGCAGGGACAGGGAAGATGGTTCAAATTGATGGGAAGATGGATGGAGCCAAATACAGGAGCATTCTGGAAGAAAACCTGATGGAGTCTGCAAAAGACCTGAGACTGGGATGGAGATTTGTCTTCCAACAAGACAATGATCCAAAACATAAAGCAAAATCTACAATGGAATGGTTCAAAAATAAACATATCCAGGTGTTAGAATGGCCAAGTCAAAGTCCAGACCTGAATCCATCCATCTGTGGAAAGAACTGAAAACTGCTGTTCACAAATGCTCTCCATCCAACCTCACTGAGCTCGAGCTGTTTTGCAAGGAGGAATGGGAAAACATTTCAGTCTCTCGATGTGCAAAACTGATAGAGACATACCCCAAGCGACTTACAGCTGTAATCGCAGCAAAAGGTGGCGCTATAAAGTATTAACTTAAGGGGGCTGAATAATTTTGCACGCCCAATTTTTCAGTTTTTGATTTGTTAAAAAAGTTTGAAATATCCAATAAATGTCGTTCCACTTCATGATTGTGTCCCACTTGTTGTTGATTCTTCACAAAAAAATACAGTTTTATATCTTTATGTTTGAAGCCTGAAATGTGGCAAAAGGTCGCAAAGTTCAAGGGGGCCGAATACTTTCGCAAGGCACTGTATATGCTGCCAGGCCCTCAGCATTGCAGAATAAAAATCTGAGAGACCTGCTGTACTCAGCCTCTCCAGCTTCATGAGGAACAGCTGCCGGTTCAACCCTAATCTGCCAGCTCTCCTCAGCAGCTCGCATGCTGGCTCCCTACAGCCAAAATCAGCATGGTACAGCAGTCTCTGCACCACCTTTAGCCTGAAAGCAGCCATCCTGCTCTCCAGTTCCACCAGGCCCTGTCCTCCTTCATGAACGGTCATGTACAACACTGCTGCCTTCAGCCAGTGATGGCCCGACCAGTCCACCAGCTTGCGGGCGGATTGAGGACAGCCAGTTTATGCCACAGGGAAGATGCTACCAGGTTGTTAATTATCAGCATCCTCCCTCTATATGACACTTGGGACAGGAGCCACCTCCACCTGGCCAGTCTAGACACCACTGCCTGTTATAGCCCATCCCAGTTCTTCCTTACCCACTTCTCCGATCCCAGGTACACCCCCAACACTTTAAGCCCTTCACAACCCCACTGCAAAACCCCTGGAAGCTGCTCTTGCCCCAGTTTGTTTACCTTAGCTGATGAAGCTCCCTCGTACACCTTCAGACTGGTCTCTAGTGCCTGCTTATTTTGATCATCCCTGACCATCACAGAAACATCATCTCAGAGACTCATACTCCTCTCTTCGCTGCCCCCACCTTTCCAAAAAGGTCTGGAAACCTGAGCAAAAAGTGGCATCTTGTAAGAGCTTTACATTGAACGTCCAATAAGATGCCTGCCGGGGCCCTGGTGAAATAGACAGCAGAGCCATGGTTATGTGATGATCTGAAAACCCCACTGGTAGAATGGTAACGCCCAGCAGCCTACTGCTCCGATTCCTAGACATGTAAAACCGATCAAGTCGGGCTGCACTCACCCTAACCCCAAAAACCTTCACCCATGTATACTGTCTTGTGTTTGGATGTTTAGTTCTCCAAACATCCTCTAGGTCGAACTGATTAATGATGTCCCTTAACACTCCCACTGACACTGAATGAGGCTCTTCCCCATTTCTGTCTTTTGTAAAATCCATTGTACAGTTCCAGTCCCTCTGACCACCAGCGTCTCCTCAGGCGCTACCTGTGAGAGTTCCTGTCTAAGACTCCCAAATAGAACCCCTCTTTCTCTCCCTGTGTTAGGCACATACACATTTATTAAGACAAAACCCATGTTGTTAATTTCTGCTTTAACAACAAGCAGCCTACCTTTACACACCTCCTTTGAGGAGCAAGGTTTTACAGACAGCCCCGGTGCAAAAAGGACTGCCACCCCTGCACTAAGATCTGTCCCATGGATCAACACACATACAGCCCCGGTGCAAAAAGGACTGTCACCCCTGCACTAAGATCTGTCCCATGGATCAACACACAGACAGCCCCGGTGCAAAACGGACTGCCACCCCATTTGAAGTAGAAGTTCAAATTGTTTGGGTACAGACCTGGATATTAGGTGTCACGCCCTAGTAGGTCGAAGTATTATTGTGTTTGTCTTTATTTATTTGGTCAGGCCGGGGTGTGACATGGGTTTATTGTGGTGTGTTTTGTCTTGGGGTTTTGTTAGTTATTGGGTGTGTGGCTTAGTGGAGGTATCTAGCAAAGTCTATGGCTGTCTGGAGTGGTTCTCAATCAGAGGCAGGTGTTTATCGTTGTCTCTGATTTGGAACCATATTTAGGCAGCCATATTCTTTGAGTATTTTGTGGGTGATTGTTCATGTCTTTGTGTTTGCACCAGATAGGGCTGTTTCGGTTTTCACATTTCATTATTTAGTAGTTTCTTCATGTATAGTTTTTTCCTTCGTTAAAATATCATGAATCATCATCACGCTGCATTTTGGTCCGACTCTCCTTCACCACAAGAGAACCGTTACAGTAGGACAGAACTCTGCAGGCTAACTTTGCAGTAGATTGCAACACCGCCCCCTTTGGCAGTTCTATCTTGTCAATAGCTGAACAATTTTTAACGCATTAATTTCTTCCAAAAATGAAGGCGAAGCAAAGTGAACTGTGTTTGCGTGTGATCAAGGTTGTATTATTTCTGCTGAAAAACATTTCTGAAAAAGGAAGCACCAACTGCCATTGACCCACACACTGGCATCTATGCATAAACATGTGGCAAACAAATATAAGAGCACACAAGAGTATACATGCACACACACACACACACACACACACACACACACACACACACACACACACACACACACACACACACACACACACACACACACACACACACACACACACACACACACACACACACACACAGATCTAAGCTGTTAGTGTTTGGTTTGGCAGGTTGGGACAGCGTGTCTTATCTGCATGTTGCAGGGAACAAAGTGTGATCTTAACCTAGCCATCTGCCTCATCCTGGACTTGACATCAGCAGAGACACATTGTGGAGTTCCTCAGGCATTGACATAGGAAGGATAAATAGTTTTTGGCAGAACAGAAGAGTTTCAGAGAGATGTGCAAAGGTGGGACTGTATAATATAAATAACGTATATAAATAATATGCCATTTTACATATTGATGGTAGTTATGAATTATGATTGAGATGAGTGTTGTGACCGCACTGGACATCAGCAAGGCATGTGCTTCTGCAGTCTGGCCTAGTGATAGTGTGAAAGCATGAAGGTGTGTGCTTATGTTTATGTGCATTATTATGTCTAATGCGTAGTACTTTACATAGGCACTTATGATGTGGTTGGGGAATAAGCCACACACCACTCAATAAGACTGGACCAGATACTACAAAGACATTATTCAGTGTTTCCCAAATCTCCTCAGTGTTTTTCCAAATCTGCCAAATGGTGGGACAGGATCCACTGTTGAGTAGCTATTTGTTTTTTTGGATCATAGAAAGGCTCTTGGTCGTTACTGGCAATATTGATTTTCATTTATTCCATGAGCTACAAAAAATTTCCAAAGGATTTGAGTATACGTCACAGAAAAAGCCAAGCTTGGGAACCACTGATCAGATTTCAATTCCATTCAAATTCAACATTTCAAAACATTCTGTGAGAGAACATCTCAGGTTTCATACGCAGAACAAGACTCATGATGTACACAATATTTTGATCATAAACAGTTACAGAATTAGCTTGACAAGCATTCAAAAGAAGAGTCTATTTCCAAAACGCTATATACACCAATTTTTCACATTTGTGTTTTTTCATCAGAAATGAATGCTTATGGGTAACTTCGTGTCTGTAAAATATTCATGAAGCGGACCCTGTGTTCTGCCTTTCACCCAGGACAACGGAATGGATCCCAGCCGGGGACCCCAAAAAACGACTTTGAAAAAGGGGAAAACGAAGCGGTCTTCTGGTCAGACTCCGGAGACGGGCACATCGTGCACCACTCCCTAGCATTCTCCTCGCCAATGTCCAGTCTCTTGACAAGGTTGATGAAATCCGAGCAAGGGTAGCATTCCAGAGGGACATCAGAGACTGTAACGTTCTTTGCTTCACGGAAACATGGCTCACTGGAGAGACGCTATCGGAGACGGTGCAGCCAGCTGGTTTCTCCACGCATCGCGCCGACAGAAACAAACATCTTTCTGGTAAGAAGAGGGGCGGGGGCGTATGCTTTATGGTTAACGGGACGTGGTGTAGCCAAAACACCATACAGGAACTCAAGTCCTTCTGTTCACCTGATTTAGAATTCCTCACAATCAAATGTAGACCATTATCTACCAAGGGAATTCTCTTCGATTATAATCACAGCCGTATATATTCCCCCCCCCCAAGCAGACACATCGATGGCTCTGAATGAACTTTATTTGACTCTTTGCAAACTGGAATCCATATATCCGGAGGCTGCATTCATTGTAGCTGGGGATTTTAACAAGGCTAATCTGAAAACAAGACTCCCTAAATTTTATTAGCATATCGATTGCGCAACCAGGGGAAAAACCTTGGATCATTGCTATTCCAACTTCCGCGACGCATATAAGGCCCTGCCCCGCCCTCCTTTCGGAAAAGCTGACCATGACTCCATTTTGTTGATCCCTGCCTACAGACAGAAACTAAAACAAGAAGCTCCCGCGCTGAGGTCTGTTCAACGCTGGTCCGACCAATCTGATTCCACACTCCAAGACTGCTTCCATCACGTGGACTGGGATATGTTCCGTATTGCGTCAGACGACAACATTGACGAATACGCTGATTCGGTGTGCGAGTTCATTAGAACGTGCGTTGAAGATGTCGTTCCCATAGCAACGATTAAAACATTCCCTAACCAAAAAACGTGGATTGATGGCAGCATTCGCGTGAAACTGAAAGCGCGAACCACTGCTTTTAATCAGGGCAAGGTGACTGGAAACATGACCGAATACAAACAGTGTAACTATTCCCTCCGCAAGGCAATCAAACAAGCTAAGCGTCAGTATAGAGACAAAGTAGAATCTCAATTCAACGGCTCAGACACAAGAGGTATGTGGCAGGGTCTACAGTCAATCACGGATTACAAAAAGAAAACCAGCACTGTCACGGACCAGGATGTCTTGCTCCCAGGCAGACTAAATAACTTTTTTGCCCGCTTTGAGGACAATACAGTGAGGAAAACATTTAAACGTGTCAACCCTCGCAAGGCTGCAGGCCCAGACGGCATCCCCAGCCGCGCCCTCAGAGCATGCGCAGACCAGCTGGCTGGTGTGTTTACGGACATATTCAATCAATCCCTATCCCAGTCTGTTGTTCCCACATGCTTCAAGAGGGCCACCATTGTTCCTGTTCCCAAGAAAGCTAAGGTAACTGAGCTAAACGACTACCGCCCCGTAGCACTCACTTCCGTCACCATGAAGTGCTTTGAGAGACTAGTCAAGGACCATATCACCTCCACCCTACCTGACACTCTAGACCCACTCCAATTTGCTTACCGCCCAAATAGGTCCACAGACGATGCAATCTCAACCACACTGCACACTGCCCTAACCCATCTGGACAAGAGGAATACCTATGTGAGAATGCTGTTCATCGACTACAGCTCGGCATTTAACACCATAGTGCCCTCCAAGCTCGTCATCAAGCTCGAGACCCTGGGTCTCGACCCCGCCCTGTGCAACTGGGTACTGGACTTCCTGACGGGCCGGCCCCAGGTGGTGAGGGTAGGCAACAACATCTCCACCCCACTGATCCTCAACACTAGGGCCCCACAAGGGTGCGTTCTGAGCACTCTCCTGTACTCCCTGTTCACCCACGACTGCGTGGCCACGCACGCCTCCAACTCAATCATCAAGTTTGCGGACGACACAACAGTGATAGGCTTGATTACCAACAACGACGAGACGGCCTACAGGGAGGAGGTGAGGGCCCTCGGAGTGTGGTGTCAGGAAAATAACCTCACACTCAACGTCAACAAAACTAAGGAGATGATTGTGGACTTCAGGAAACAGCAGAGGGAACACCCCGCTATCCACATCAATGGAACAGTAGTGGAGAGGGTAGTAAGTTTTAAGTTCCTCGGCGTACACATCCCACACAGACAGCATCGTGAAGAAGGCGCAGCAGCGCCTCTTCAACCTCCGGAGGCTGAAGAAATTCTGCTTGTCACCAAAAGCACTCACAAACTTCTACAAATGCATAATCGAGAGCATCCTGTCGGGCTGTATCACCGCCTGGTACGGCAACTGCTCCGCCCACAACCGCAAGGCTCTCCACAGGGTATTGAGGTCTGCACAACGCATCACCGGGGGCAAACTACCTGCCCTCCAGGACACCTACACCACCCGATGTCACAGGAAGGCCATAAAGATCATCAAGGACAGCAACCACCCGAGCCACTGCCTGTTCACCCCGCTATCATCCAGAAGGCGAGGTCAGTACAGGTGCATCAAAGCTGGGACCGAGAGACTGAAAAACAGCTTCTATCTCAAGGCCATCAGACTGTTAAACAGCCACCACTAATATTGAGTGGCTGCTGCCAACACACTGACTCAACTCCAGCCACTTTAATAATGGGAATTGATGGGAATTGATGTAAAATATATCACTAGCCACTTTAAACAATGCTACCTAATATAATGTTTACATACCCTACATTATTCATCTCATATGTATACGTATATACTGTACTCTATATCATCTACTGCATCTTTATGTAATACATGTATCACTAGCCACTTTAACTATGCCACTTTGTTTACATACTCATCTCATATGTATATACTGCACTCAATACCATTTACTGTAACTTGCCCATACCGCTCTGTACCATCACTCATTCATATATCTTTATGTACATATTCTTTATCCCTTTACACTTGTGTCTATAAGGTAGTAGTTTTGGAATTGTTAGCTAGATTACTTGTTGGTTATTACTGCATTGTCGGAACTAGAAGCACAAGCATTTCGCTACACTCGCACTAACATCTGCTAACCATGTGTATGTGACGAATAAAATTTGTTTGATTAGATTTTTACTGTTCTCTGATTATTCATAGCTTTTAGATGTGTATTACAATGGGTTTTGTTGCAAAGCTGTCACGCCCTGACCTTATAGCTTTTTATGTATCTGTTTTGGTTTGGTCAGGGTGTGATTTGGGTGGGCATTCTATGTTATCTTTTCTATATTTTTGTATTTCTTTGTTTTGGCCGGTATGGTTCTCAATCAGGGACAGCTGTCTATCGTTGTCTCTGATTGGGAACCATACTTAGGTCGCTTTTCCCCACATGGTGTTTGTGGGTAGTTATGTTATTCTGTTTAGTGGTTTGCACCTTACAGGACTGTTTCGGTTATTCTCTAGTGTGCAGTGTAAATAAAAAGTCATGAACACTTACCACGCTGCGCTTTGGTCCGATTCCTCTTCAGACGACGAAAATCATGACAAAAGCACTATACATCCACCGTTTAGCTGGAATTAAATGTTCAGATCCTGTATATTTAACATAAATTCAAACCATCATAAATCTAGCCTCATGCTATAGTGTTTGGTTAGTTAGGCCTCGTTCCAAATGGCACCGTATTCCCAATATAGTGCACTACTTTTGACCATAACTCAGATCTTATATTACTGCAATTATTTTAATGTTGATGTTACATATGTATCATTTGTACAGTTCTTTAATACATATTTTATTATTTGTCACATTTGACTGTGTAAAACCTTGCAGTGCAATTTTCTTCTCTGAGAGTGAGGCGTATATATCTCGTTTTGCAACAAAATATTTGTTTCTTTGAAATAAAACCATAGTGATAGGTTTTAAACAAATGCATGTCTGTCATTTAACAACCCCAAGCTGTGATTCGATGTGGAAAAAAAGCCAGGCCAATCTCTTTCATAAGATCTTTAAATAAAAAAAGTAAATTTACCAAACTTTCTGTAAAATTAATATATACACTGTAAAAAGTAACTGCCTAACTCATAAATAAATCAAGTAATGGCTATTCAAACACCTCCAATGGTCAGTAAACCTCAAATCATAAAAGTGGAACTTATATATCAACAATTTTTCTTATGGATATTTTTGAGTTACAGTTAACATATTAGGTTATTGAATAAATATAACTTTATTTAGTTGGGTTCTGCTAATCTAAAGTTCATTTTTACAAGTTATGATTGTAATATAAGGTCAATCTAACATTTTATAAATAAGATGTTCTTAGTTGATTCTGTTATGTTTGACATCTTTTCTTAAAATAATAAAGTAGTAGTCATACCAGCGGTGACCTATCAGTCAGGGTTTTGAGCCCCAACAGTTTAGCTACAATAAAAATACAATTAAACATTTTAAAAAATATATATACACAATGCATTCGGAAAGTATTCAGACACCTTCCCTTTTTCTTCCGCGGTTACAGCCTTATTCTAAAATGGATTTAAAAAAAAAACTATTCCTCAATCTACACACAGTACCTTATAATGACAAAGCAAAAACAGGGTTTTTGATTTTTTGCAAATGAATACAATTATAAAAACAAAAATAGATGATTTAGATAAGTATTCATCAGCTCATGTGCATCTTGTTCCAATGATCATCCTTGAGATGTTTCTACAACTTGATTGCAGTCCACCTGTAACGGTTTTCTTCCGCTGAAGGAGAGGACCAAACTACAGCGTGGTTAGTGTTCAACATCTTTAATATAGACAAATAACGAGAACACTACAAATTACAAAACAACACATGTGAAAACCGAAAACAGTCCTATCTGGTGCAATGACAGAAGACAATCACCCACAAAATACCCAAAGAACATGGCTGCCTAAATATGGTTCCCAATCAGAGACAACGATAAACACCTGCCTCTAATTGAGAACCAATCTAAGCAACCATATACTTTCAACACCTAGACTAGAAAACACCCCATAAACATACAAAACCCCTAGACCAGACAAAACACATAAATCCCCCATGTCACACCCTGACCTAACCAACATAATAAAGAAAACAAAGAATACTAAGGCCAGGGCGTGACACCACCTGCGATAAATTCTATTGAATGGACATGATTTGGGTAAAAAACATATTTGGATAAAAAACACTTGATTTCTTATATTCATATTTCTAAAAACAGTATTAAGCAGTTTGTTCTGTATGAGGTGTAATTCATCATGAGAAACGGATCTCAAAACCGTCTGGAAAATTGATGTTATATACTGAGACACGCCATTCCCACCATCAACAAGGTTATGTTCACCACTTTTAATGACAGCTATCTTCCTCCACTTACTGCTAGACGAATGAGCACTGTGCTCAACTATGCCTGCTAAGTCGGGTTAAAAGGACAAATACATAAAACAATGTTAAACATCAAGACACGACCAATGAAAATTACTAATCAGAACTAGTTACTACTTGTACTTGAACAAAATGTGTAATGAAGGTTACTCATTGAAGTTAAATTGTTATGTTCACTACAACAAATATTAATGTTCAATACATCATGAAATGAATTATCAAAAATGTCATAAAACAGTTAAGTATTTACAGCTTCAAAAGATAACCATATGGGTGGTGATGTCCCTTTAGTATTTTAAGTATGACTTGGGTTACTCAAATGGTTCTAGGCAACGGGTTTCTACCCCCAGAAATTGTTTGCAGAAATAACTACTTTTACACTATAGTGTTTTGGAATAAACTCTTGAAGCACTAAAATACTGTACTTGGATAACAGACACACAGAAACACACACAATCCCATGCTTGTGACGTAATAAAACCACAGTGCCATCCGCGCCTGACTGTGAAGAAGGGTTGTGAAGAGGTCCCTTTTCCCAGTAGAATTATCCTGCACCTTCAGGGCAAAATGGTATGTTAAGCTGCAACAGAGCTTGTTTGATGTACTTCCCCCCGCAGAAGCAGTGATATGAAAGTAGTATTTCACTCTGGTCCGTTTCCTGAATTGGTTTCATACGTGTGAAGTAGGAACACATTTATTTCTGTCAGTGGGGGCAAAAGGAACATTCTACAGTGGTGATTCTGTATGTTGTACAGTAGAGTGGTATAGAACAGACACGGCACTTACACACTTACACTCCCTGGGGGATTTGTACTATCTTCAATAGCAAAAATCTTTAGCTCTCTCTCTCTCTCGCTCTCTCTCTCCCAACCAGGGTTTCTTAAAGAGAAACTGCCCTTAAAAAGCAACTAATCCCTTTGAGTTGTCGATATAAGTCCGAAACAGTTATAATAGTGTGAAAATTGAGAGTAAATAAGATCATTTTGGTCAATCAGTATCTTAATGGAGTTTGGAACATTTGTGCATCACAATGGGTAAATTAAGGTTTGGTTTGCCCACTAATATGGGGTGAACAGCTGCGGTTATTGCTGTCTATCCAATAGCATAGACAGTGAGACAGACCTGCCCAGCAGCTCTGACAATGTTTACATATGACAACACGTCGCACATTTCTTTACTTGAAAAAAAATAATTGACCACCTAAAATATCCTCAGCTAAAATGTCAACATTTATTACAGATTTCTTGAGTTATTTTAGATTAATTCTGGGGATTTGAGGAAGTAAAATAGGCTTCCACATCTACAGTGTCTCAAACAAACATCATTAACCAAACACAGAATCGGTCAGGAAACACACCTCCAGGTCTGGAGCTACAGAAAAACACTTGTCAATTGGAGTGTTCAGTGGCTCTTTAAACTACAGTGTGTGTCGGGACCAAAAGTGAGTCCAGGGCATGTGAGAGGTGGGTCGCAAGTTATGAGAATACATATATAATCATACAATATTTATTCTTAATTTATCACTCTCGCTCTTTCTCTCTCTATTTTTCTCTCTCTCTGATTTTTTCTCAACCTGCAAAATGATGGAGACTGATTTACATATGGAAGTGTCCACCTTATCAAAAAACACAGAGAGCATTGAACAGATGGGAAATCCATTCGATTTTCAATGCAGGATACAGTGTGGAATGGAATGTCAGCTGTTGACAGTCTGTGAATCCTGCAGGCACATATTAGGAATAACAATTGGTCAAAATGACAGTTGATATTTCAGTTGTGTTTCAGTGGTGGCTCACTGAAATAATAGAATAGAATAGAGTTACACATAACCCATCAACAATAGCTGATCCTGTTTTAAACCCTAAGGATCCCTGCTTACAGCGAGCAATGCCATTCGTAATGTATCGAAGAACACAATAATCCTCAAACAGAGAGCCTTACAGCTCCCCTGGTCAATGCTCACACAGTCTTTAAAGGCCCCTTTGTTAGACAGGGAGCTACTTCGAACCCATGAGAACACTGTCAATTATTGCAACAGCTAGATGAATCACTTTTTATTAGAAAGACAATGTTTCAACCTGCTGACTAACAGCTAGCTATTGATGAAATTGATCAAAATATATGTTCAAAACAAGAAACACTTAATTTGAATATAAATGTGTTAAAATATTAATAAATGTACACATTTTGAGGAATATTTGCTATTTACTTGTGTAAGAAACGATCAATAAAACCAAAAAGTGTCACTGCTTGAAAGACGGTGTCTTTTTGCAACCATTTTCAATTTTAGGTTAAACAATTATCCCAGTTCGTGCTTTTAAGCAAAAAATGTGTTGCCGCTTTTAGGGTTAAGGTATCAAAATGGTAAAAAATAAATAAGCACACAAGTTTTATATTTAAAAACAACTTGGTAAAATAACTGTTTGAATGATGTGGAAGAGTTGTAATGCAAATGTTTTCCTAATGTTGTCAACCTGGCGAACACGAACTAATCATAAAAAAGTGAGATGTACTGTAGCATAAACACAACAGCTCTAGTGAATTTTTTCCTTTCATTACTACTGATATGTGATTGAGGTGGAAATGTAACATGATTTGCAGGTAGAAATGTTACATGTACAGTCCCAGTCAAAGACATCATCACTATGGAATAAAACATATGGAATCATGTAGTAACCTAAAAGTTGTTAAACAAATCAAAGTATATTTTATATTTGAGATTCTTCAAAGTAGCCATCCTTTGCCTTGATGACAGCTTTGCACACTCTTGGCATTCTCTCAACCAGCTTCATGAGGTATTCATCTGGAATGCATTTCAATTAACAGGTGTGCCTTGTTAAAAGTTAATTTGTTGAAATTCTTGAAACTGGCTCTCATAAGGACCACCACAGTGTCAGGGCCTGACCTTAGAGATCCTTTTCATGTCTCTATTTTGGTTTGGTCAGGGTGTGAGTTGGGGTGGGCATTCTATGTTTTGTGTTTCTATGATTTTCTATTTCTGTACCTAGGTACCTTTTTTCCCACCTGTGTTTGTGGGAAGTTAACTTTGTTTGATGGCACTTAGCCTTAAGCTTCACGGTGTGTTTTGTATTGTTTATTGTTTTGTCGGTGTCATTTTGAATATAAGAGAGCGTGGTAAATAGGACTCCTGGACATGGGAGGAGATCCTGGATGGTAAGGGACCCTGGAGGCAGGCTGGGGCGTATGGGGAGTATCTGGGGAGTGTCGCGTCCACGGGAGGAACTGGAGGCAGCTAAGGCGGAGCGGCAACATTATGAGGGAACACGGCTGGCAAGGAAGCCCGAGAGGCATCCCCCAATTGTTTTTTTGGGGGGGGGGACACGGGGAGTGTGGCTGAGTCAGGGTGGAGACCTGAGCCAACTCCCCGTGCTTACAGTGGTGAGCATGTGACTGGTCAGACCCCGTGCTATGGGGTGATGCGCACTGTGTCGAGGCTGAGCATTCACAGGCCGGTGTGCTCTGTGCCAGTGTCCCGCATTTGCCGGGTGGAAGCGGGCATCCAGCCAGAACGGGTGGTGCCAGCTCGGCGCTCGAGAACACCAGTGCTCCACCACGGCCCAGTGTATCCGGTGCCTTGGCCAAGGAAGAGGCCTCCTGTATGTCTCCCCAGCCCGGTGAGTCCTGTGCCTGCTCCCAGAGCCAGGTCTCCTGTGTGTCTCCCCAGCCTGGTGAGTCCTGTGCCTGCTCCCAGAGCCAGGTCTCCTGTGTGTCTCCCCAGCCTGGTGAGTCCTGTGCCTGCACCTCGCCCGGAGCCTCCAGAGACGGCCTCCAGCCGGGAGCCTCCTGAGACGGCCTCCAGCCCAGAACCTCCAGAGACCAGCCTCCAGCCCGGAGTCTCCAGAGATGGCCTCCAGGCCGGAGTCTCCAGTGAAGGCCTCCAGGCCGGAGCCTCCAGAGACGGCCTCCAGCCCGGAGCCTCCAGAGACGACAGCCTCCAGTCCGGAGCCTCCAGAGACGACGGCCTCCAGTCCGGAGGCTCCAGCGACGACGGTCGCCCAGTCCGGAGCCTCCAGCAACGACGGTCGCCCAGTCCGGGGCCCGCAACGAGGGCGCCCAGTCCGGGGCCCACAACGAGGGTGCCCAGTCCAGGACCCGCTAAGAGGGTCCCCAGTCAGGGCCCGCTACAAGGGTTCCCAGTCCGGGGTCGGCGGCGAGGGTCCCCGCACCAGAGGTGCCACCAAAGTGGAGTGAGCCAGCGGTGGAGTGGGGTCTGCGTCCCGCACCTGAGCCACCGCCGCGGATAGATGCCCACCCTGACCCTCCCCTATAGGTTTTGGTTTTGTGGTCCGAGTCCGCACCTTGGGGAGGGGGTGGGGGTACTGTCACGCCTTGACCTTAGAGATCCTTTTTATGTCTCTATTTTGGTTTGGTCAGGGCGTGAGTTGGGGTGGGCATTCTACATTTTGTGTTTCTATGATTTTCTATTTCTATGTTTTGGCCGGGTATCGTTCTCAATCAGGGACAGCTGTCTATTGTTGTCTCTGATTGGGAACCATACTTAGGTACGCTTTTTCCCACTTGTGTTCGTGGGAAGTTACATTTGTTTGATGGCACATAGCCTTAAGCTTCACGGTTTGTTTTGTTTATTTTTTAGTCGGCGTCATCTCGAATAAAAGAGAAAATGTACGCTAACCACGCTGCACCTTG
Source organism: Oncorhynchus kisutch (assembly GCF_002021735.2). NCBI lineage: Eukaryota > Metazoa > Chordata > Actinopteri > Salmoniformes > Salmonidae > Oncorhynchus > Oncorhynchus kisutch. Next base: position 31,323,026 of record NC_034197.2, read on the forward strand.
GTCCAGTTCTTTTAACGGCCATGACACACAGGAAAGGAAGACCCAGAGTTACCTCTGCTGCAGAGGATACGTTCATTAGAGTTACCAACCTCTGAAATTGCAGCCCAAATAAATGCTTTACAGAGTTCAAGTAACAGACACGTCTCAACATCAACTGTTCAGAGGAGACTGCGTTAATCAGGCCTTCATGGTCGAATTGCTGCAAAGAAACCACTACTAAAGGATACCAATAATAAGAAGAGACTTGCTTGGGCCAAGAAACATGAGCAATGGGCATTGGACTGGTGGAAATCTGTCCTTTGGTCCAAATTTGAGATTTTTGGTCACAACCGCCTTGTCTTTGGTTCCAACCTGGCCTCCACAGTTTGGTTAGCCACCTGCAGATTCAGGCAGGGTAGTAACGCCATGAGTTGGGATTATGGTTCATTATTTAGCTAGCTAGCTACATTTCTTAACAAAAGATTCCACTATGCAAGTATCAATTTCAATAGAATGTCACTGCAATAACTGCTGATAAACGTACTAGCTGGTAAATTCACTCTGGCTATCTACTCTGATTTCAGACCACGGGAAAGATAGTCTAGCTAGCTACATTTTCAGATATTACACATTTCAAATTTTGACATAAAGTATTTTCATTTCAAGTTAAAGTGTACTGTTAGCTAGATTGCTAACATTAGCTGGCTGGCTCGTTAGCTAATGTTACGTGTATAACCTTATTTTTTGTATCGCAGAGCCATGTCCTTGGCTAGTTATAGCCTAATGTTAGCTAGTTAACGTTGAACCTGGTTGGTTAGCTACATGCAGATTCATGCAGGGTGGTAATGAGTTACACATCACACTTTAACAGTTTGACTGTTTGACTGTTTTTAAATAAAATGTTCAATATGTTTAATTAACCTTTGAAATGTTCTAGGTTGACACATTTTTAATTACGGCAAATTAAGTCTGACATTATAAAGTGGAAATTAAATACTTTGGAAGCCTTTTTAAACCTTGAATACACTACAAGTTTGCATTTCCTGCTGTTCAGGAAAATCCTTATCAACGAAATAGTGATCAAATTAAGATTATCTGCATGTGTATTGACCGTGGGACCATGGGGATGATTGAATCCCTGCCAGAGGCAGTTGCACGGAGACAATAGGCCACAGATGTGAATGCACTCTCTGACTTGTGTCATGTGACTGAGGCAGGGATGCAGGTGTGTCTGTGTGTGTTTCAATGAGTGAGTGTTTCTCTGTGTGTGTCGTATGTGTAGGGGTGAATGGAGGCCCTGGGCATTGTCCAATTAAATGTGATCACCTGAGTGCCCTCTTCACTGCAGGCTCTGCCACTAATCTAAACATAGAAACGCACGAATGAACCCATGCACAAACACACACACACAAACTCACCGTCTTCACCTACAGTGGGGCAAAAAAGTATTGAGTCAGCCACCAATTGTGCAAGTTCTCCCACTTAAAAAGATGAGAGAGGCCTGTAATTTTCATCATAGGTACACTTCAATTGAATTCAATTCAATTGAATTTATTAGCAAATTATGGTTGAAAATAATTATCAACCGCATGACACAGCATGACAACATGAAAGTGATTTGTCAAGAATCCAATGATGCGAGCGTAATGCGCTTCCTGGTTGGTAGACATATCTTTGATGACAGGTCATGTTATTTCAATATAACATAGTCTTATAGGTCGCATTCTCTTACTCAAACGGTGCATGCATCAACCAATAGTTACATGCCACATCATCGACTGTGCCGTCGCGGGGCAGACTGCTATTTTATTTTATTTTGATTTCCCCTTTATTTAACCAGGTAGGCCAGTTGAGTTCAAGTTCTCATTTGCAACTGCAACCTGGCCAAGATAAAGCAAAACAGTGTGCGCAAAACAGTACAGAGTTACACATGGGATAAACAAACGTACAGTCAATAACACAATAGAAAAGATCGACAGACAGTGTGTGCAAATGTAGTAAGATTAGGGAGGTAAGGCAGTAAATAGGCCATAGTGGCAAAATAATTACAATTTAGCATTAACACCGGAGTGATAGATGATGTGCAAGTAGAGATACTGGGGTGCATAGGGGCAAAAAAAAGGTGCAATGATCAGTAAGCTGCTCTGACAGCTGATGCTTAAAGTTAGTGAGGGAGAATTAAGTCTCCAGCTTCAGTGATTTTTGCAATTCGTTCCAGTCATTGGCAGCAGAGAGCTGGAAAGAAAGTTGGCAAAAGTAGGAGCTGGAAGTTGGATGACCAGTGAGATATACCTGCTGGAGTGAGTGCTACGGGTGGGTGTTGCTATGGCGACCAGTGAGCTGAGATAAGGCGGGGCTTTACCTAGGAAAGACTTATAGATGACCTGGAGCCAGTGGGTTTGGCGGTGAATATGAATCGAGGGCCAGCCAACGAGAGCATACAGTTCGCAGGGGTGGGTAGTATATGGGGCTTTGGCGACAAAACGGATGGCACTGTGATAGACTACATTCGATTTGCTGAGTCGAGCATTTGAGGCTATTTTGTAAATGGCATCGCTGAATTTGAGGATTGATAGGATAGTCAGTTTTACGTGGGTATGTTTAGCAGCATGAGTGAAGGATGCTTTGTTGCAAAATAGGAAGCCAATTCTAGATTTAATTTTAGATTGGAGATGCTTAGTGTGAGTCTGGAAGCAGAGTTTGCTGTCTAACCAAACACCTATGTCTTTGTAGTTGTCCACATATTCTAAGTCAGAACCTTCCAGAGTAGTGATACTAGACGGGCAGGCGTGTGTGGACAGCAATCGGTTGAAGAGCACGCATTTAGTTTTACTTGCATTTAAGAGCAGTTGGAGGCCATGGAAGGAGTGTTGTATGGCATTGAAGCTCGTCTGGAGGTTTGATAACACAGTGTCCAAAAAAGGGCCAGAAGTATACAGAATGGTGTCGTCTGCGTAGTGGTGGATCAGAGAATCACCAGCAGCAAGAGCAACATCATTGATAAATACAGAGAAAAGAGTCTGCCCGAGAATTGAACCCTGTGGCACCCCCATAGAAACTGCCAGACAACAGGCCCTCCGATTTGACACACTGAACTCTCTCTGAGAAGTTGTTGGTGAACCAGGCGAGGCAGTCACTTGAGAAACCAAGGCTGTTGAGTCTGCTGATAAGAATGCAGTGATTGACAGAGTCAAAAGCCTTGGCCAGGTCGATGAAAACGGCTGCACAGTACGGTCTTTTATCGATGGCGGTTATGAGATAATTTAGGACCTTGAGCGTGGCTGAGGTGCACCCCATGGCCAGCTCTGAAACCAGATTGTATTGCGGAGAAGGTACGGTGGGATTCAAAATGTTCGGTGATCTGTTTGATAACTTGGCTTTCGAAGACTTTAGAAAGGCAGGGTAGGATAAATTAAGGTCTGTAACAGTTTGGGTCTAGAGTGTCTCCCACTTTAAAGAGTGAGGGATGACCACGGTAGCGTTCCAATCTTTAGGGATCTCAGACGATACGAAAGAGAGGTTGAACAGGCTAGTAATATGGGTTGCAACATTTGCGGTGGATAATTTTAGAAAGAGAGGATCCAGATTGTCTAGCCGAGCTGATTTTTAGGGTTCCAGATTTTGCAGCTCCTTCACAACATCAGCTATCTGGATTTGGGTGAATGAGAAGTGGGGGACACATGGGCAAGTTGCTGTGGGTGTGCAGAGCAGTTGGCCGGGGAAGGGGTAGCCAGGTGGTAAGCATGGCCAGCCATAGGAAATGCTTATTGAAATTCTCGATTATCGTAGATTTATCGGTATTGACAGTGTTTCCTAGCCTCAGTGCAGTGGGCAGCTGGAAGGATGTGCTCTTATTCTCCATGGACTTTACAGTGTCCCAGAACTTTTTGGTGTGGTGCTACAGGGTGCAAATTTCTGTATGAAAAGCTAGCCTTTGCTTTACTATATACCTGTGTATATTGGTTCCTAACTTCTCTGAAAAGTTGCATATCGCAGGAGCTATTTGATGCTAATGCAGTATGCCACGGGATGTTTTTGTGCTGGTCAAGGGCAGTCAAGTCTGGAGGAAACCAAGGGCTATATCTTATCGTAGTTCTACATTTTTAAAATTGGGATGGTGAGGAAAGCACTTTTAAATAATCAGTAGGCATTCTCCACTGATGGAATAAGTTCAATGTCCTTCCAGGATACCCGGTCCAGGTCGATTAGAAAGGCATGCTCGCTGAAGTGTTCTAGGGAGCGTTTGACAGTGATGAGGGTTGATTTTTTTGACCGCGGACCCATTACGGACGCAGGTAATGAGGCAGTGATCACTGAGATCCTGGTTGAAGACAGCAGAGGTGTATTGAGAGGGCAGGTTGGTCAGGATGACGTCTTTGAGGGTTCCCGTGTTTATGGATTTAGGTTTGTACCTGGTCGGTTCCTTGATAATTTGTGTGAGATTGAGGGCATCTACCTTAGATTGTAGGACAGCCGGGGTGTTAAGCATATCCCAGCTTAGGTCACCTAACAGTACGACCTCTGAAGATAGATGGGGGGATAGGGCAGAGCTGGGGGTTGAGGGGGGTCTATAGCAAGTGGCAACAGTGAGAGACTTATTTCTGGAAAGGTAAATTTTTAGAAGTAGAAGCTCGAACTGTTTGCTGCAACAGAGCCTGGGCTCGAACCCAGAGTCTCTGGTGGCACAGCTAGCACTGTGATGCAGTGCCTTAGACCACTGCGCCACCCGGGAGGAGTGATCTGTAGTGATTTGATTGCTGCCAGCCATCTCTGGTCATGCCAGGCATACACTCAACCCGACGTTGTGACAACCTCAGTTATTCAAATCTCACAAAGATATGTTTTGGAAGATATGACTTTGTGCTTATTATATTTACGTTTGTAGTAAATTTTGACATTAGAATTCATTTTTCTGCTCTTGAATCAACACTACATAGACCTTTTTCAGCCAAATATGATTTTTTTGGGTTCAGCTGCTCTTTAAAAGTGTACTATCACCACTCATAAATGAGTTAAAGGGACAGAAGTGTTGTGTGGTTCTACCTCTGTGATGATATCACTTCAACACACTGCTGAGGTTTCTCCCTAGCTGTTCAGAGGGCCATGTGGTGAAATGTTATCCGAATGTCTGATTTCACAACTGCTTTGAAAGGCACTGATATAAGTCCTTTTTTATGTTTTTACGATGCAATAAATATACAGTACCAGTCAAAAGTTTGGACACAACTCATTTCAGGGTTTTTCTTTATTTTAACTTTTTTCTACATTGTAGTGAAGTGAATAAATAAAAACTATGAAATAACACATAGGGAATCATGTAGTACCCCAATTTTTTTTTAACAAATACACAACACAACATATATTTAAGATTCTTCAAAGTAGCCACCCTTTGCCTTGATGACAGCTTTTCACACTCTTAGCATTCTCTCAACCAGCTTCACCTGGAATGATTTTCCAACAGTCTTGAAGGATTTCCGACATAAGGAAAAGCAGCCAACAACTGCTCAGCATAACTCTGCAGTCCAACTCATCCCGAACCATCTCAATTGGTTTGAGGTCGGGTGATTGTGGAGGCCAGTTCAGCAGATACAGCACTCCATCACTCTCTTTCTTGGTCAAATAGCCCTTCCACAGCCTGGAGGTGTGTTAGGTCATTGTCCTGTAAACAAATGATAGTCCCACTAAGCGCAAACCAGATGGGATGGCGTATTGCTGCAGAATGCTGTGCTAGCCATGCTGGTTAAGTGTGCCTTAATTCTAAATAAATCACAGACAGTGTCACCAGCAAAGCACCCCCGCACATCACACCTCTTCCTCTATGCTTCACGGTGAGGACCACATATGCAGAAATCATCGGTTCATCTACTCTGCATCTCACAAAGACACAGCGGTTGAAACCAAAAATCTCAACTTTGGACTTGGGACCAAAGACATATTTCCAATGGTCTACTGTCCATTGCTCGTGTTCCTTGGGCCAAGCAAGGATTATTGGTGTCCTTACGTAGTGGTTTCATTGCTTGCTGTTTGGGGTTTTAGGCTGGGTTTCTGTACAGCACTTTGAGATTTCAGCTGATGTAAGAAGGGCTTTATAAATACATTTGATTTGATTTGGTTTCTTTGCAGAAATTCGACCATTAAAGTCTGATTATCCCAGTCTCCTCTGAACAGTTGATTTGAGATGTGTCTGTTTCTTGAACTCTGTGAAGCATTTATTTGGGCTGCAATTTCTAAGGCTGTTAACTCTAATGAAATTATCCTCTGCAGAAGAGGTAACTCTGAGCCTTCTTTTCCTGAGGCGGTCCTCCCTAGAGCCATTTTCATCATAGCGCTTTTTACGACTGCACTTAAAGAAACTTTCAAAGTTCTTGAAATGTTTTGTATCAGCTGACATTCATGTCTTAAAGTAATGATGGTCTGTCGTTTCTCTGGTCAGGCTCCGGAGACGGGCACATCGCGCACCGCTCCCGGAAATACTTCTCGCCAATGTCCAGTCTCTTGACAACAGGGCCGCATATATTCCCTCCCAAGCAAACACATCGATGGCCCTGAACAAACTTTATTTGACTCAATGTAAACTGGAAACCACATATCCTGAGGCTGCATTAATTGTAGCTGGGGATTTTAACAAGGCTAATCTGACAACAAGACTCCCTAAATTCTATCAGCATATCGATTGTGCTACCAGGGCTGGTAAAACCCTGGATCATTGTTATTCTAACTTCCGCGATGCATATAAGGCCCTCCCCTGCCCTCCTTTCGGAAAAGCTGACCACGACTCCATTTTGTTGCTTCCAGGCTATAGACAGAGACTAAAACAGGAAGCTCCCGCGCTCAGGTCTGTTCAACGCTGGTCTGACCAATCTGATTCCACGCTTCAAGATTGCTTCGATCACGTGGACTGGGATATGTTCCACATTGCGTCAAACAACAACATTGACGAATATGCTGATTCGGTGAGTGAGTTTATTAGCAAGTGCATCGGTAATGTCATACCCACAGCAACTATTAAAACCTACCCAAACCAGAAACTGTGGATTGATGGCAGCATTCGCGCAAAACTGAAAGCTCGAATCACTGCTTTTAATCAGGGCAAGGTGACCGGATACATGACCGAATACAAACAGTGTAGCTATTCCCTCCGCAAGGCAATCAAACAAGCTAAGCTTCAGCATAGAGACAAAGTAGAGTCGCAATTCAACGGCTCAGACACAAGAGGTATGTGGCAGGGTCTACAGTCAATCACGGTTTACAAAAAGAAAACCAGCCCCGAAAACCAACCCCGGACCAGGATGTCTTGCTCCCAGACAGACTAAACAACTTCTTTGCTCGCTTTGAGAACAATACAGTGCCACTGACACGGCCCGCTATCAAAACCTGCTGACTCTCCTTCACTGCAGCCAACTTGAGTAAAACATTTAAACGTGTTAACCCTCGCAAGGCTGCAGGCCCAGACGGCATCCCCAGCCGCGTCCTCAGAGCATGCGCAGACCAGCTGGCTGGTGTGTTCCGGACATATTCAATCAATCCTTATCCCAGTCTGCTGTTCCCACATGCTTCAAGAGGGCCACCATTGTTCCTGTTCCCAAGAAAGCTAAGGTAACTGAGCTAAACGACTACCGCCCCGTAGCACTCACTTCCGTCATCATGAAGTGCTTTGAGAGACTAGTCAAGGACCATATCACCTCCACCCTATCTGACACCCTAGACCCACTCCAATATGTTACCGTCCCAACAGGTCCACAGATGACGCAATCGCAACCACACTGCACACTGCCCTGACTCATCTGGACAAGAGGAATACCTATGTGAGAATGCTGGTCATCGACTACAGCTCAGGATTTTACATCACAGTACCCTCCAAACTCGTCATCTAGCTTGAGACCCTGGGTCTCGACCCCGCCTTGTGCAACTGGGTACTGGACTTCCTGATGTGCCACCCCCAGGTGGTGAGGGTAGGTAACAACATCTCCACCCCGCTGATCCTCAACACTGGGGCCCCACAAGGGTGCGTTCTGAGCCCTATCCTGTACTCCCTGTTCACCCACGACTGCATGGCCATGCACGACTCCAACTCAATCATCAAGTTTGCAGACGACACTACAGTGGTAGGCTTGATTACCAACAATGATGAGACGGCCTACAGGGAGGAGGTGAGGGCCCTCGGAGTGTGGTGTCAGGAAAATAACCTCACACTCAACGTCAACAAAACAAAGGAGATGATCGTGGACTTCAGGGAACAGCAGAGAGAGCACCCGCCTATCCACATCGACGGGACAGTAGTGGAGAGGGTAGTAAGTTTTAAGTTCCTCGGCGTACACATCACGGACAAACTGAATTGGTCCACCCACACAGACAGTGTGGTGAAGAAGGTGCAGCAGCGCCTTTTCAACCTCAAGAGTTTGAAGAAATGTGGCTTGTCACCAAAAGCACTCAAACTTTTACAGATGCACAATCGAGAGCATCCTGTCGGGCTGTATCACCGCCTGGTACGCCAACAACCATAAGGCTCTCCAGAAGGTAGTGAGGTCTGCACAACGCATCACCGGGGGCAAACTACCTGCCCTCCAGGACACCTACACCAACCGATGTCACAGGAAGGCCATAAAGATCATCATGGACAACAACCACCCGAGCCACTGTAAAAAGGGCGAGGGTTTTGCTTATGTTAATGTTGTTAACAGAGTGCCCCATGGTGGCGGTTGGGTTATGATATGGGCAGGCATAAACTACGGACAACGAAATCAATTGCATTTGATCTATTGCAGTCTGAATGCACAGAAATACCATGATGAGATCATGAGGCTCATTGTGACCAACAGAGGCATATCTGCTTTCCTAGTTATGTGAAATCCATAGAATATGGCCTAATAAATTTGACTGATTTATTTCAATTGACTGATTTCCTCATATGAAATATAAAATCTTTGAAATTGGCAAAAGTTTCCCTTTTACACTAACCAAAAGTTGAACTTGAAAAGGTATTATCTTCCCTGAATTAACAGAAGAGATGGAGAGGGACTGGACAGTGACTCAGAATTCAAGTCTAGAAGTGAAGCCCACATCAGTATCTCCCCTCTCTGTCTATCTGGTGTGAGTCACTCCACCTGAAGAGTCTACACTAGGCTTTTGAGGTTTGAGAGCTGACAAATACACTCATATCACAAGGACAAGGCCAGCTTCTCACTCCATCCTCACCTCACCTCTCCTCTCTTCCCTCTCAAACAGTTATTTTTATTTTGATATGTTCTGGGGCAGTAAATGTATTCAAAATAGGGACATAATATACAGTGCCTTCGGAAAGTATTCAAATCCCTTGACCTTTTCCACATTTTTCAAAGCAAAAACACATTTTTTGAAATGTTTGCATATATATATATATATATATAAAAAACTGTAAATATCACATTTGCACACGTATTCAGACCATTTACTCAGTACTTTGTTAATGCACCTTTGGCAGCGATCACAGCCTCAAGTATTCTTGGGTATGACTCCACAAGCTTGGCACACCTGTATTCGGGGAGTTTCTCCCATTCTTCTCTGCAGATCCTCTCAAGCTCTGTCAGGTTGGATGGGAAGCATCGGTGCACAACTATTTTCAGGTCCCTCCAGAGATATTTGATCGGGTTTAAGTCCGGGCTCTGGCTGAGCCACGCAAGAACATTCAGAGACTTGTCCCGAAGCCACTCCTGTGTTGTCTTGGCTGTGTGCTTAGGGTCATTGCACTGTTGGAAGGTGAAACTTCACCTCAGTCTGAGGCCCTGAGTGCTCTGGGGCAGGTTATCCATTTCTGCAACAAAAAAACAAAAAAATATTTTTTAAAAGATTGATGTTGAAATACCTGACCTGTGAAGTAGTGACAGATATGTCGAATCAAATCAAATTGTATTTGTCACATGAGCCAAATACAACTTTACCATGAACTGTATACTTACAAGTCCTTAATCAACAATGCAGTTCAAGAAATAGAGTTAGTAAAATATTTACTAAATAAACTAAAGTTTAAAAAATCCAATCAATCAAATAGTAGCACAAGAAATGTACATAATATATAGAGCTTTCAAGGACACAGAATAGGGCATATGGGCTGCAAGTCTTGGATCCTATTCTCAATAGCAAGGCTATGCTCACTGAATCTGTACATAGATTAAGCTTTCCATAATTTTGGGTCAGTCACAATCGTCAGGTATTTTGCCAGTGGGTACTGTCTGTTCAGGGTCAAATAGCTTTTATCTTTTTGTTTTCTCATGATTTTGTTTGGTCTAAATGTGGAACCTACAGTTCCGGTTGATATATTATCGATTATATATTTTAAAAACAACCTGATGATTGATTATAAAAAACGTTTGACATGTTTCTGTGGACATTACGGGGATACTATTTGGAATTTTCATCTGCAATGGCGTGACCGCTCGAGCCTGTGGATTTCTGAACATAACGTGCCAATCAAATGGAGGTATTTTGGATATAAAATAATCTTTATGGAACAAAAGGAACATTTATTGTGTATTTTCAGTTATTTGTTAAAAATTCGTTAAGGCTGGGACATTGACAGAAAGCTTATTTTACACTGCTCTGGGAAAACAAGGCCCACCTTGCATTTCTGAAAGCACCTGTTTCCAAAAGTCTACTTATCTTTTACAGTTCTACAGGAATATTAAATGATTTGTTAAATATGTTAATTCAATAAAAGTGTTATTTTTATTGTAACAATTGTGGGGTCGTGCCATGTGAGATAAAAGGTGTCATATTATTAGTAAGAAACTCTGTTTCCTACTATAGGCAGTAGTGCATAGTGATTGCAACATTGTAACTCTCCGTTGCAGGGGTTAAAGTAAAACTCCTTCTTGCGCACACCAAAACATTTTATGGGCCATATCATAGAATTACATATAGAGTAGGAGTCTCTTTCCTCCTATTTAAAACCGTGGTAGGCCTACCAGTTTGACAAACACAATTATGCTATCCATTTGATGTCGGTATTGTCGGTATTGTCACATGAGTTGACGCTGGAGAGACAAAGCAGGTAAGGGGAGTAAAACATTTAATAAATAACGGACATGGAACGAGACAGGAACAGCGTCAGCAAACAGGTAACACCAGCAAAAGACAATCAATGCAGAAGTGGGGAACAGAGCTGGGGAACTGACAAATATAGAGGAGGCAATAACAGGTGATGAGTGTGTCCAGGTGAGTCCAATAGCGCTGATGCACGTGACGAGGGAAGGCAGGTGTGACGAGGGGGTGCACAGTGTACACACATGCACAATGTTATTACAATACATTACTTCGATACATCGTAAAAAATGATGTATTTTCCCACACACTACCCCAGCCAGATGCACATTTGGAGAGGGTTCCTTGCCACAATCAATCAGTATGGCAAAACAAATCTCTTCTCAGAAGGCCTTAGAAATAATTTTTGCGAAGAGAAAAGCTAGTATGGAAGGATCGTCTTCCACTTTGAAAGATTAAGAATTCACGTCTCTGTCAATTCGGAGCCTCACAGTGAGTTGAAAGAAATTGAATGATCTTCTTGCCCAAGGAATGAGCCACCCCCTGCATGGCTGCCAATGTGATAAGGATGCAACCAGGGCCGACGCGGATGGTGGTTACTCATGTGCAGGACATAAAGTCTCCTTTTGAACTGTTCATCCCAGAAACCATCCAGAAAACCATTCTGGAATCCACTAATTGGAAGGGAAGGGGTGTTTTTGGAGAGAGATGGAAGGAGATCGACCAAACTCATGTACATGCATACTTTGGGGTTCCTATCCTTTCAGATCCAGTGGGTAATCAACAGAATCCCTGTGGGATGCAGAAACTGTCAAAGAACTTTCCGTGCAACAATGTCTCTGAAAAACTTCCACATTATTTCCAGGATTATCCTCTTCGATAATCAGACCAGCTCGGCGGCAGAGAGACAAGCTGTCTCCAATCAGGTCAGTGTGGGATAAGAGAGTGGACTGCCTTCCACTGTTTTACAACCCTTGGCCCAACGTTACTGTTGATGATCAGCTTATGCCATTTAGGGGCCGCTGCCGTTTCAAGCAGCACATACAGTCTAAACCCGCAAAATATGGAATCAAGATCTGGGCTGCCTGTAATGCTGCTTCATCATATGTGTGGAACTTGCAAGTGTATATAGGAAAACCAGATGGAGGAGCCCCTAATAAGAACCAAGGGATGTGGGTTGTCCTGGACGTGACAAAGGGACTCTGTGGCCACAACATCACAGGCAATAACTTTTTACTTTGCACAAGCTGGGACAGGAGCTCCTTAAGAGGAAGCTGGTGATGGTGAGAACAGTACGAAAAAACAAGCCAGAGCTCCCACCTCAGATGTTGAATACACGGAACAGGCCTATAAATTCCTCTAAGTTTGTGTTCAAGGATGACACGTCCCTAGTGTCCTACGTGCCAAAGAAAGACAAAAAGGTACTCAGCATGCAGCATGGGGATGAAAGAAACTGTGGCCAGGAACATCAAAAAACAGAAATCATAATGTATTACAATGCCACAAAAGGAGAGGTGGACACTTTAGACAAGCTGGAGACTGGCCTTTCTAATCGACTTGGCCCGGGTATCCTGGAAGGATATTGACCTCATCCCATCAGTAGAGGATGCCCGGTTATTCTTTAAAAGTGCTTTCCTCACCATCTTAAATAAGCATGCCCCATTCAAAAAATGTAGAACCAGGAAAAGATACAGACATTGGTTCACTCCAGACCTGACTTCCCTTGACCAGCACAAAAACATCCTGTGGTGTATTGCATTAGCATCAAATAGCCCCTGCGATATGCAACTTTTCAGGGAACTTAAGAACAAATATACACAGGCAGTTAGGAAAGCTAAGGCTAGCTTTTTCAAACAGAAATTTGCGTCCTGTAGAACAAACTCCAAAAAGTTCTGGGACACTGTAAAGTCCATGGAGAATAAGAGCACTTCTTCCCAGCTGCCCACTAGGAAACACTGTCACCACCGATAAATCCACAATAATTGAGAATAAGCATTTCTCTACGGCTGGCCATGCTTTCCACCTGGATACCCATACCCTGTCAACAGCCCTGCATCCCCCACAGCAACTTGCCCAAGCCTTCCCCATTTAGCCTTCACCCAAATCCACATAACTGATCTGAAAGAGCTGTAAAATCTGGACACTAACATATCAGCCGGGCTAGACAACCCCTAATGCTAGCATGTTCAACCTCTCTTTCGTATCGTCTGAGAACCCCAAAGATTGGAAAGCTACCGAGGGAATCACCCACTTCAAAGGGGGAGACACTCTAGACCCAAACTGTTACAGACCTTTATCTATTCTAACCTGCCTTTCTAAGGTCTTTGAAACAGATCACCGAACATTTTGAATGCCACCGTACCTTCTCCGGTATGCAATCTGTTTTCAGAGCTGGTCATGGGTGCACCTCAGCCACGCTCAAGGTCCTAAACGATATCATAACTGCCATTGATAAAATACAATACTGTACAGCCGTATTCATCAACCTGGCCAAGGCTTTTGACTCAGTCAATCACCACATTCTTATCGGCAGACTCAACAGCCTTGGTTTCTCAAATGACTGCCTCACCTGGTTCACCAACAACTTCTCAGACAGAGTTCAGTGCGTCAAATCAGAGAGCCTGTTGTCCGGCCTTCTGGCAGTCTCTATGGGGGTGCCACAGGGTTCAATTCTTGGGCCAAGTCATTTCTCTGTATACATAAATGATGTCGCTCTTGCTGCTGGTGATTCTCTGATCCACCTCTATGCAGACGACACCATTCTGTATACTTAACTAACCTCCAGACTAGCTTCAATGCCATACAAATCTCCTTCCATGGCCTCCAACTGCTCTTAAGTGCATGCTCTTCAACCGATCACTGTCCGCAGCTGCCCGCGCGTCCAGCATCACTACTCTGGACGGTTCTGACTTGGAATATGTGGACAACTACAAATACCTAGGTGTCTGGTTAGACTGTAAACTCCCCTTCCAGACTCACATCAAGCATCTCCAATCCAAAATTAAATCTAGAATTGCCTTCCTATTTTGCAACAAAGCATCCTTTCACTCATGCTGCCGAACATACCCTCGTAAAACTGACTATCCTACCGAAACCTTGACTCCGGCGATGTCATTTACAAAATAGCCTCCAACATTCTACTCAGCAAATTGGATGCAGTCTATCACAGTGCCATCCGTTTTGTCACCAAAGCCCCATATACTACCCACCACTGTGACCTGTATGCTCTCGTTGGCTGGCCCTCGTTTCATATTCAACGCCAATCCCACTGGCTCCAGGTCATCTATAAGTCTTTGCTAAGTTGATTGGCAGCAGAGAACTGGATGGAAAGGCTGCCAAAGGAGGAATTGGCTTTCGGGGGACCAGTGAAATATACCTGCTGGAGTGCTTGCTACGGGTGGGTACTGCTATGGTGACCAGTGAGCTGTGATAAGGCAGGGCTGTGCCTTAAGGCTCACTGGTCACCATAGCAGTACCCACCCGTAGCAAGCACTCCAGCAGGTATATTTCACTGGTCCCCGAAAGCCAATTCCTCCTTTGGCAGCCTTTCCATCCAGTTCTCTGCTGCCAATGACTGGAACGAATTTCAAAAATCACTGAAGCTGGAGACTCACATGTCCCTCACTAACTTTAAGCACCAGCTGTCAAAGCAGCATACCAATCATTGCACCTCTACATAGCCCATCTGTAAATAGCCCATCCAACTACCTCATCCCCATATTGTTTTGTTTTCTCCTTTACACCCCAGTATCTCTACTTGCACATTAATCTGCTGCACATCTATCATTCCAGTGTTTAATTGCTAAATTGTAATTACTTCGCCACTACGGCCTATTTTTGCTTTACCTCCCTAATCTTACCCCATTTGCACACACTGTATATAGACTTTTTTATTCTGTTTTTGACGGCATGTTTGTTTATTCCATGTGTAACTCTGTGTTGTTGTTTGTGTCGTACTACTTTGCTTTATCTTGGCCAGGTCGCAGTTGTAAATGCGAACTTGTTCTCAACTGGCCTACCTGGTTAAATAAGGTGAAAAAAACAAAAAACACTTTTGTCGTCTGCATGGTGTTTAACCCAGATTGGAACAGAGTGAAGCTCCAGAGGAGATGGCTCCTTCTGGAGGAGCTGGGCAAAGCATCAGGATATCCTCAAATCCAGAGGAGTCTACATATCCGAAGGACCCAGCTTCTGCAGCTACTGTGAGGAGGATTCAGGAGGAGGATGCTGGTGCCCCATCCGCCCAACCCACAGAATCAACAAGTAAGTGTGAGGGATGTTGTTACATATGTGTTTGACTCTCCTACCTTGGCAGCTGTAACTATATATGTGACCGTTTCAGGAAACTAGGCCTATGTCGAAGGTCACTACTTCACAGGAGAGCCATTTGAATGTCAACTTTTTTTAAATCAAAATACATTTTTTTGGGAGAAATGTCTTCTCAAAAATGTCTTCCGGAAGGGTGGCTACTTTGAAGAATCTCAAATTGTAAATATATTTTGATTTCTTTAACACTTTTTTTATGTACTCCATGATTCCATGTGTGTTATTTCATAGTTTTGATGTCTTCAATATTATTCTACAATATAGAAAATAGTAAAAAATTATGAAAAACCCTTGAATAAGTAGGTATGTCCAAACATTTGACAGGTACTATATATATATATATATATATATATCTGTGTGAGTATGTGTGTGTGAGTATGTATGTGTGTGTGAGTGTGTGTGTGTGTGTGTGTGTATGCTCTTAAGGCAGACTTTTTTCATACAGTAAATGTTTGTTTACCCCAGCCCAAGGTTGTGGTTATCATCATGTAGAGATGTAAAGCTCAATTAGTAATTAATTACTTTGTCTCGGTCCAGTGGGCAGATAAGCATGCATCCATTTCAGGGGCAATTGAACTCACACACAAACGTAAGCACACACAAAAGTACTCACCCACCCAAACACACCTCTTTGCCTGAACGTTAACCCAAGGAGATGAAATGGGTCAATGAGCATAGATGATTGACTTATTATTTTTCTTATTTGACCCCTTTTTTGTGATATCCGATTGGTAGTTACAGTCTTGTCCCATCGCTGCAACTCCCCTACGGACTCGGGAGAGGTGAAGGTCGAGAGCCATGCGTCCTTCGAAACATGACTCTGCCAAGCCACACTGCTCACTTAACCAGGAAGCCAGCCGCACCAATATGTTGGCGGAAACACCATCCAGCTGGTGACTTACTTCAGCTTGCAGGCACCCGGCCCACCATAAGGAGTCACTAGAGTGCGAAGGGACTAGGAAATCCTGGCCAGCCAAACCCTTCCACTACAGAACCCAGGTCTGTAGTGATACATCAAGCACTGTGATGCAGGGCCTTAGACCGCTGCACCACTCAGGAGGCCTAGATGATTAACTTCTGCCTCATACATAATGTTTTCTATCCTGTTATGATTGTTATTATATATTGTGGCAATAAAAACGTATGCAAACCCTTTGGAATTACTTGGATTTCTGCATAAATTGGTCATCAAATTTGATGTGATCTTCATCTAAGTCACAACAATAGACAAACAGTGTGCATAAACTAATAACACACAAATTGTTGTATTTTTTTGTCTGTATTGTATACACATTTTAACAGTCACAATGCAGGTTGGATAAAGCATGTGAACTAGGCCCTAGGCTAATGACTTCTCCAAAAACTAGTTGTCAGCTAACCTGGAGTCCAATCAACGAGATGAGATTGGAGATGGTGGTTAGAGCTGCCTTGCCTATAAAAGAAACTCACAAAATTTGAGTTTGCTATTCACAAGAAGCATTGCCTGATGTGAACCATGCCTTGAACAAAATAGATCTCCGAAGATCTAAGATCAAGAATTGTTGACTTGCATAAAGCTGGAAAGGGTTACACAAGTATCTATAAAAGCCTTGATGTTCATCAGTCGACGGGAAGACAAATTGTCTATAAATGGAGAAAGTTCAGCACTGTTGTTGCTCTCCCAGGAGTGGTCGTCCTGCAAAGATGACTGCAAGAGCACAGCGCAGAATGTTCAATGAGGTTGAGAAGAATCCTAGAGTGTCAGCTAAAGACTTACGGATATATCTGGAACATGCTAACATCTCTGTTGATGAGTCTACGATACGTAAAACACTAAACACAAATGGTGTTCGTGGGAGGACACCACGGAAGAAGCCACTGCTGTCCAAAAAGAACATTGCTGCACGTTTAAAGTTTGCAAAAATGCACCTGGTTGTTCCACAGTGCTACTGGCAAAATATTCTGTGGACAGATAAAACTACAGTTGAGTTGTTTGGAAGGTACACACAACACTATGTGTGGAGAAAAAAAGGCACAGCACACCAACATCAAAACTTCATCCCAACTGTAAAGTATGGTGGAGGGTTTGGGGCTGACTTGCTGCCTCAGAGCCTGGACAGCTTGCTATCATCGACGGAAAAATGAATTCCCAAGTTAATCAAGACATTTTGCAGGAGAATGTTAGGCGATCTTTCCGCCAAATGAAGCTAAACAGATGTTGGGTGATGCAACAGGACATCGACCCAAATACATAAGTTAATCAATAGCAGAATGGCTTCATAATAAGAAAATACGCCTTCTGGAGTGGCCCAGTCAGAGTCCTGACCTCAACCCGAATGAGATGCTGTGGCATGACCTCAAGAGAGCAGTTCACACCAGACATCCCAAGAGTATTGCTGAACTGAAACAGTTTTGTAAAGAGGAATGGTTCAAAATTCCTCCTGACCGTTGTGCAGGTCTGATCTGCAACTACAGAAAACGTTTGGTTGAGGTTATTGCTGCCAATGGAGGGTCAACCAGTTATTAAATCCAAGGGATCACATACTTTTCCCACCCTGCACTGTGAATGTTTACACAGTGTGATCAATAAAGACATGAAAACATATAATTGCTTGTGTGTTATTAGTTTAAGAAGACTGTGTTTGTCTATTGTTGTGACTTAGATGAAGATCAGATCGCATTTTATGACCAATTAATGCAGAAATACAGGTATTTCTAAAGGGTTCACATACTTTTTCTTGCCACTGTACAGTACCAGCCAAAAGTTTGGACACCTATCCATTCAAGGGTTTTTCTTTATTTTTACTATTTTCAACATTGTAGAATAATAGTAAAGAAATCCAAACTATGAAATAACACATAGGGAATCATGTAGTAACCATATTTCTTTTACATATCAAAATATATTTTGATATTACAGTACAGTCCATCATTACCTTAATAAGACATGAAGGTCAGTCAATCCGTAACATTTCAAGAACTTTGAAAGTTTCTTCAAGTGCAGTCGCAAAAACCATCAAGCCCTTTGATGAAGCTGGCTCTCATGAGGACCGCCACAGGAAAGGAAGACTCAGAGTTACCTCTACTGGAGAGGATAAGTTCATTAGAGTTAACTACTTCAGAAATTGCAGCCCAAATCAATGCTTCACAGAGTTCAAGTAACAGACAGATCTCAACATCAACTGTTCAGAGGAGACTGCATGAATCAGGCCTTCATGGTCGAATTGCTGCAAAGAAACCACAACTAAATGACACCAATAAGAAGAAGAGACTTGCTTGGGCCAAGAAACACAAGCAACGGACATTAGAACAATGAAAATCTGTCCTTTGGTCTGATGAGTACAAATTTGCGATTTTTGTTTCCAACTGCTGTGTCTTTGTGAGACGCATAGTAATTGAACAGTTGATCTCTGCATGTGGTGGTTCCCACCATGAAACATAGATGAGGATGTGTGATGGTATGAGGGTGCTTTGCTGGTGACACTGTCTGTGATTAATTTAGAATTCAAGTCACACTTAACCAGCATGGCTACCACAGCATTCTGCATGAGTTGGATGAGTTGGAAAAATAATATGCATGTCTTTGCTTCAGATCCTGAGCTACACACAGTTAAATTTGGGTATTTCATTTTAGGCAAAATTGGGATAAAAAGGGTCTGATCCTTAAATTAAATGACAAACATTATAGGGACATTCAGATCCAGAGCAATGACATTGTCATGGAACATTTGGTGCCAACATGGAGGATGGCAAAGGATAGTGTGCCGCCCAGTGGGGTTCGGTGATGTTTAAGATGAGGGAGGACAATATCATTTTTTTAATGAGCATGGCTTTATTTCTATTACGGGATATAAAATGACTGTCATTCAAATTCCAGCTCAATGTAACATCGATAGGTTTAGGTTACTACAAGATAATAGAATCTTCCCTATACTCATCATGAGGTTGCTACAACCTAGCCTACATATGAAAGTTGACGATGTAGGTGCACACTGAGTGACACATTCAATACCCCCTTGCACATTCTTGCTTGCATCTAGCTGATCTAGGGTGTAATCATTAGTCCAACAGTTGCAAACAAGAGGTTTATTGGACAAATTCATGTATGCTTATACCCGTTTCATTCCGTTTAAGAAATCTTTTTCAACAGAATCGGTGGAATTAATACATCCCTGATCACACACAGTTCACTTTCATAGCAGCCACATACAAATGGCATGAATATTTTGCTTGTTGTTTTATTCCTTCTCACATATTCACCCTCTCCTCCTTTAACCTTTCCCTTCGCTTGTGGATTTCAGTGCACAACACATCATCTGTCTGTGATCAGGCAAAAAATACTTTACAAGCTAAACCTTCATATCATAACCGTTAATCGCTACACATAGCCTACATCGTTATCACAATATTGGCTAACAATGATAGTAACATCATAGTCCAATTAGCCATGATAACTTACTTAGTAATCCACTGCAATCATGCAGTATAGTGTACAGTCAGCAAGCAGTTTAGCAGTTACACCGGAAGACCCCAGTGGTAATAAATTAACAAAACCAAAAGCTTACCTTGACTTGGAAAAGTTCCAGTGTTGGATAGCCATAGACAGCTAGCTATGTGTTTGAGCCGGGTGTTTGAGTAGGCTAAACTAGCTAGCTGCATTCGCTAGCTCTCTCTCTCTCTTGATTCTTTAAAAAACAGTTCATTTGTTTGGAACTGTTCAACTATTGTGTTTCTCTTTGAGTCAACTACTCACCACATTTTATGCACTATAGGGCTAGCTAGCTGTAGATTATGCTTCAGTACTAGATCCTTCTCTCATTCTCTGATCCTTTGATTGGGTGGACAACATGTCAGTACATGCTACAAGAGCTCTGATAGATTGGAGGACGTCCTCCAGAAGTTGTCATAATTACTCTGTATCTAAAAAGTATACGTTTTTTAATGTTTCACTATTTTTTTTAAAATGAAATTGACTGAGGATGATGTTCCTCCCCTTCCTCCTCTGAGGAGCCTCCACTGTTGCCCCTCTCTTAGTAGATACTATCTTATTTTTCCTTCCCTGTCTTCTTTCCAGTTTTCTCCCACAGTGGATGGCTATACAAGTCTTCCTGACCTCATCACCTCTCATTCTTCTATTATATTTCTTTCAAATTGTCTGCTCCTTTTCAATGTGAAAAGAACAAGAAGCAAATCCTTCTTTAAACTATCAACCAATTACTTGTATCTGTCCTCTCTGTCTCCTACTATCAGCACAGAAGAAGGAGAGGAAATGATGCTACTGTAGACTACTGAGATGCCATTATTGACTGGCTGAGTGAGTGAATAGAACTTGTCATTACTGTTTTCTGTCCTTTGAGCTATAAATGGGCTATCATGAGGGGAAGTGGACAAGGCAAGGGCATCATGTAAAAGCTTTCGAACACAGCTCATAACTCTTCAACCATTCCCTTAATCGTCACCCCCTCCTGTCATCCCTCCATCCATCTACAGTGCATTTGGAAAGTGTTCAGACCCAGACCTGTTTTCCATATTTTGTTACCTTACAGGTTTATTCTAAAACGGATGTAATAATTTTTTTCCTGCATCAATCTACACGCAATACCCCGTAATGGCAAAGCAAAAACTGAAATATCCAATTCACGTAAGTATTCAGACTCTTACTCAACACTTTGTTGAAGTACATTTGGCAGCGGTGACAGCCCTGTCAGAGTCTTCTTGGGTATGACACTACAAGCTTGGCACACCTGTATATGGGGAGTTTCTCCCATTCATCCCTGCAGATCCTCTCAAGCTCTGTCAGGTTGGATGGGGGAGCGTCGCTGCACTGCTTTTTTCAGGTCTCTGCAGAGATGTTCGATCTGGTTCAAGTCTGGGCTCTGGCTGGGCCACAGGCGTTGTCTTGGCTGTGTGCGTATAATCGTTGTCCTGTTGGAAGGTGAACCTTTGCCCCAGTCTGAGGTTCTGAGCGCTCTGGAGCAGGTTTTCGTCATGGATCTCTCTGTACTTTGCTCCGTTCATTTTTGCCTCGTCATGGCTGGTCTCCCAGTCCCTGCCACTGAAAATTATTCCCCTCAGCATGATGCTGCCACCACCTTGCTTCACCATAGGGATGGTGCCAGGTTTCCTCCAGACGTGATTCTTGCCATTCAGCCCAAAAAGTTCAATATTGGTTTTTATCAGACCAAAGAATCTTGTTTCTCATGGACTGAGATTCTTTAGGTGCCTTTTGGCAAACTCCAATCAGGTTGTCATGTGCCTTTTACTGAGGAGTGGCTTCCATCTGGCCACTCTAGCATAAAGGCCTGATTGGTGGTGCTGCAGAGATGGTTGTCCTTCTTGAAGGTTCTCCCATCTCCACAGATGAACTTTAGCGCTCTGTCAGAGTGACCATCGGGTTCTTGGTCTTCCCAACAATGCAGAGAGAATAAAAAATATATAATAATAACACAAGGAATAAATACAGAATGAGTAACGATAACTTGGCTATGCACACAGGGACCAGTAACGAGTCGATGTGCAGGAGTACAAGGTAACTGAGATACAAATGTACTGTACATATACTGTAGTTAGGGATAAAGTGACTAGGCAACAGGATAGATAATAAACAGTAACAGCAGTATACTGTAGTTAGGGATAAAGTGACTAGGCAACAGGATAGATAATAGACAGTAACAACAGTATACTGTAGTTAGGGATAAAGTGACTAGGCAACAGGATAGATAATAAACAGTAACAACAGTATACTGTAGTTAGGGATAAAGTGACTAGGCAACAGGATAGATAATAAACAGTAACAACAGTATACTGTAGTTAGGGATAAAGTGACTAAGCAACAGGATAGATAATAGACAGTAACAACAGTATACTGTAGTTAGGGATAAAGTGACTAGGCAACAGGATAGATAATAGACAGTAACAACAGTATACTGTAGTTAGGGATAAAGTGACTAGGCAACAGGATAGATAATAAACAGTAACAGCAGTATACTGTAGTTAGGGATAAAGTGACTAGGCAACAGGATAGATAATAAACAGTAACAACAGTATACTGTAGTTAGGGATAAAGTGACTAGGCAACAGGATAGATAATAAACAGTAACAACAGTATACTGTAGTTAGGGATAAAGTGACTAGGCAACAGGATAGATAATAAACAGTAACAGCAGTATACTGTAGTTAGGGATAAAGTTACTGGACAACAGGATAGATAATAGACAGTAACAACAGTATACTGCAGTTAGGGATAAAGTGACTAGGCAACAGGATAGATAATAAACAGTAACAGCAGTATACTGTAGTTAGGGATAAAGTGACTAGGCAACAGGATAGATAATAAACAGTAACAGCAGTATACTGTAGTTAGGGATAAAGTGACTAGGCAACAGGATAGATAATAAACAGTAACAGCAGTATACTGTAGTTAGGGATAAAGTGACTAGGCAACAGGATAGATAATAAACAGTAGCAGCACCATTTTATGTATTTAAAAACGTAATAATTCCCCTTTATTTAACCAGATAGGCCAGGTGAGAACATGTTCTCATTTAATAATGCGACCTGGCCAAGATAAAGCAAAGCAGTGCAACAACACAGAGTTACACATGGGATAAACAAATGTACAGTCAATAACGCAATAGAAAAATCTCCATGCCAAATGAAGTAAGGAGGTAAGGCAATAAATAGCCCAATAGTGGCGAAGTAATTACAATTTAGCAATTTACACTGGAGTGAAATATGTGCAAGTAGAAATACTGGTGTGCAAAAGAGCAGAAAAACTAAAACAAATATGGGGATAAGGTATGTAGTTGGTTGGATGGGCTGTTTACAGATGGGCTGTGTACAGGTGCAGCGATCGGTAAGCTACTCTGACAGCTGACACTTAAAGTTAGTGAGCGAGACATAAGTCTCCAACTTCAGTGATTTTTGCAATTCGTTCCAGTCATTGGCAGCAGAGAACTAGAAGGAAAGGCGGCCAAAGTAGGTGTTGGCTTTGGGGATGACCAGTGAAATATACCTGCTGGAGCGCGTGCTACAGGTGGGTGTTGCTATGGTGACCAGTGAGCTGAGATAAGGCAGAGCTTTACCTGGCAAAGCCTTACATTACAAAGACAATACAGTCTGTGATTAGTAAAAAAGAGTTGGGTAAAAAGGGTGAATGCAGATAGTCTGGGTATCTGTTGGTTAACTATTTATCATTCTTATGGTTTGTGAGTAGAAGTTGTTCAGGGTCCTGTTGTTTCCAGACTTGCTACATCGGTAGCGCTTGCTGTGCGGTAGCAGAGAGAACCGTCTTTGACTTGGGTGGCTGGAGACTTTTTGGTGCCTTCCTCTGACATCGCCTGGCATAGAGGTCCTGGATAGCAGGGAGCTCGGCCCCAGTGATGTACTGGGCCATATGCACAACCTTCTGTAGCGCTGTTGTCAGCAAACTTAACGATGGTGTTGGAGTAGTGGGCGACCATGCAGCCATTGTTTTACAACATGTTATACTGGAAATACTTTTCCTCTTGTTAAAGCTTTTAGATGTGTTTTGTTTTGCCTTCTATGTATCCACATGTGATCTTAAAGACACAAACCCATGCTGTGTCTCCTATGCACATCCATTATAGGAAAAGCTCTGTTCCTTTATTTGTAAATATTCCATTCCGCATGTTGACTCCATGCCTACACACACACACACACACACACACACACACACACACACACACACACACACACACACACACACACACACACACACACACACACACACACACACACACACACACACACACACACACACACACACACACACATACATACATACACACATACACACACACACACACACACACACACACACACACAAATACACTGCTTTTACAAAATTATATACTGTTTAGAAAACAATGAAACAAAATACCTTGCCTTTGTTCAAGCTTTTAGAATTGAGTTGCACAGTAAATGCACACTGTCCCCACTGAACAGACCTGAACGGATTATCTATGTAAGTTACAGAGGGACTTATTTTAATATGTCACAAACAAAGAAAAAATAAACAAAGGAGGGAGAGGGGGAGGAGGAGGACAGGAGGGTTCGAGCAATTTAGTGAAAGGCTAAATCATTTGGCCAGGGGCCATGCTTTACTGTAGAAAGCAGACCTCTTCAAGACAGGCTGAAGAAAGAACAAGGGACATACAATAGAACAGACAAGCACAGAGGAATATTAGCAGCATTAGCTCCCTAAAATCATAAAATAGAACCTGGGTAAATTGATAGGCTGTCTGGGACGGCTAGACAAATAGAAAAGGTGTATTAATATGTCCCAACTTATTCATGATAGTTTACATATTAATTACTTCCGCTTTAGAATTCGTAGAACTATGTACCGCTAAGGGTTATGGGGATGACTAAAACATAATCGCTTGTGTTATAACAACCAACGTCATGATATGCTGTCACACACTGTATATGTAGTGTTATGTTTTGTATTATGGGATGTTTTTATGATCAGCTTTAAATTACATAATTTTTTGGATGCAAATCCATTACAGTCACGCCAATAGACTGATAGATTTAATTGAGAAAGTTTGAATCCTAAGCAATCTTCATCCATATTATTTGAAGTACAATAGACAAACATAGGTACCGTAGTAGGTCAAAGATTTGTGCTGGAAAACCTTGGTAGAGCATGGTGGAGTCGGTATTGTGGTGCTGGAAAACCTTGGTAGAGCATGGTGGAGTCGGTGTTGTGGTGCTGGAAAACCTTGGTAGAGCATGGTGGAGTCGGTATTGTGGTGCTGGAAAACCTTGGTAGAGCATGGTGGAGTCGGTGTTGTGGTGCTGGAAAACCTTGGTAGAGCATGGTGGAGTCGGTATTGTGGTGCTGGAAAACATTGGTAGAGCATGGTGGAGTCGGTGTTGTGGTGCTGGAAAACCTTGGTAGAGCATGGTGGAGTCGGTATTGTGGTGCTGGAAAACCTTGTTAGAGCATGGTGGAGTCGGTGTTGTGGTGCTGGAAAACCTTGGTAGAGCATGGTGGAGTCGGTGTTGTGGTGCTGGAAAACATTGGTAGAGCATGGTGGAGTCGGTGTTGTGGTGCTGGAAAACCTTGGTAGAGCATGGTGGAGTCGGTATTGTGGTGCTGGAAAACCTTGTTAGAGCATGGTGGAGTCGGTGTTGTGGTGCTGGAAAACCTTGGTAGAGCATGGTGGAGTCGGTGTTGTGGTGCTGGAAAACCTTGGTAAGCATGGTGGAGTCGGTGTTGTGGTGCTGGAAAACCTTGGTAGAGCATGGTGGAGTCGGTGTTGTGGTGCTGGAAAACCTTGGTAGAGCATGGTGGAGTCGGTGTTGTGGTGCTGGAAAACCTTGGTAGAGCATGGTGGAGTCGGTGTTGTGGTGCTGAAAACCTTGGTAGAGCATGGTGGAGTCGGTGTTGTGGTGCTGGAAAACCTTGGTAGAGCATGGTGGAGTCGGTGTTGTGGTGCTGGAAAACCTTGGTAGAGCATGGTGGAGTCGGTGTTGTGGTGCTGGAAAACCTTGGTAGAGCATGGTGGAGTCGGTGTTGTGGTGCTGGAAAACCTTGGTAGAGCATGGTGGAGTCGGTGTTGTGGTGCTGGAAAACCTTGGTAGAGCATGGTGGAGTCGGTGTTGTGGTGCTTGGCAAAATCTGGTAGAGCATGGTGGAGTCGGTGTTGTGGTGCTGGAAAACCTTGGTAGAGCATGGTGGAGTCGGTATTGTGGTGCTGGAAAACCTTGGTAGAGCATGGTGGAGTCGGTGTTGTGGTGCTGGAAAACCTTGGTAGAGCATGGTGGAGTCGGTGTTGTGGTGCTGGAAAACCTTGGTAGAGCATGGTGGAGTCGGTGTTGTGGTGCTGGAAAACCTTGGTAGAGCATGGTGGAGTCGGTGTTGTGGTGCTGGAAAACCTTGGTAGAGCATGGTGGAGTCGGTATTGTGGTGCTGGAACACCTGGTAGAGCATGGTGGAGTCGGTGTTGTGGTGCTGGAGAACCTTGGTAGAGCATGGTGGAGTCGGTGTTGTGGTGCTGGAAAACCTTGGTAGAGCATGGTGGAGTCGGTGTTGTGGTGCTGGAAATCTTGGTAGAGCATGGTGGAGTCGGTGTTGTGGTGCTGGAAAACCTTGGTAGAGCATGGTGGAGTCGGTGTTGTGGTGCTGGAAAACCTTGGTAGAGCATGGTGGAGTCGGTGTTGTGGTGCTGGAAAACCTTGGTAGAGCATGGTGGAGTCGGTGTTGTGGTGCTGGAAAACCTTGGTAGAGCATGGTGGAGTCGGTATTGTGGTGCTGGAAAACCTTGGTAGAGCATGGTGGAGTTGGTGTTGTGGTACTCGAAAACCTGGTAGAGCATGGTGGAGTCGGTGTTGTGGTGCTGGAAAACCTTGGTAGAGCATGGTGGAGTCGGTATTGTGGTGCTGGAAAACCTTGGTAGAGCATGGTAGAGTCGGTGTTGTGGTGCTGGAAAACCTTGGTAGAGCATGGGTGGAGTCGGTATTGTGGTGCTGGAAAACCTTGGTAGAGCATGGTGGAGTCGGTGTTGTGGTGCTGGAAAACCTTGGTAGAGCATGGTGGAGTCGGTGTTGTGGTGCTGGAAAACCTTGGTAGAGCATGGTGGAGTCGGTGTTGTGGTGCTGGAAAACCTTGGTAGAGCATGGTGGAGTCGGTGTTGTGGTGCTGGAAAACCTTGGTAGAGCATGGTGGAGTCGGTGTTGTGGTGCTGGAAAACCTTGGTAGAGCATGGTGGAGTCGGTATTGTGGTGCTGGAAAACCTTGGTAGAGCATGGTGGAGTCGGTGTTGTGGTGCTGGAAAACCTTGGTAGAGCATGGTGGAGTCGGTGTTGTGGTGCTGGAACACCTGGTAGAGCATGGTGGAGTCGGTGTTGTGGTGCTGGAAAACCTTGGTAGAGCATGGTGGAGTCGGTATTGTGGTGCTGGAAAACCTTGGTAGAGCATGGTGGAGTCGGTGTTGTGGTGCTGGAAAACCTTGGTAGAGCATGGTGGAGTCGGTATTGTGGTGCTGGAAAACCTTGGTAGAGCATGGTGGAGTCGGTATTGTGGTGCTGGAAAACCTTGGTAGAGCATGGTGGAGTCGGTGTTGTGGTGCTCATGTGCATTTCCTTTCTTTTCCGGCGTCAGACCAATGACTACATCTCACTTTTTATTGTCATATCCTTTTGTTTGTTCTCATTGTTGGCTAATGTCTGCTTAATAGAGATGCATAGTCTACATATATTGTGTGCAACTACTGCAAGACATCTCTATGACAAAATGCATCTTAAACTTCTTATGTAAAAAATATGAGGAAGCATACTGTCACGCCTTGACCGTAGATTGCTTTGTAGGTTTCTATTTTTGATTGGTCAGGGTGTGATTTGGGTGGGCATTCTATGTTTGTATGTCTAGGTTTTGGTATTTCTATGTTTTGGCCGGGTATGGTTCTCAATCAGGGACAGCTGTCTATCGTTGTCTCTGATTGGGAATCAGACTTAGGTAGCCTGTTTTTCCACTTTTAGGTGTGGGTAGTTTTATTTCTCTTTAGTGTTTGTTTCAAACAGTCCTGCAAACTGTTTCGGGTTTTCCTTTTGTTATTTATTGTATTCAGTGTTCAGTTCCTTATAATAAAGATGAACACGTATCCGCTGTATTTTGATCTGACGATTCCTCTTCTTCCGATGAAAGCCGTTACACATACACATTTTTCAAGGTATGTTTGTGACCTGTCTAATCCTATTTATTAACTCAGAATCCCTGTATCTGTAGACGGATCTGATTATTTTGGTCGCCAATTAAATTGATGTGAAATTTGTAAGGATGTTATGTCACACAGCTATATTGCCTGGTTCAGTCAAAGCTACACATCATTTGGCTGTCTGTCCTCCTCTCCCAATAGCACACATTATTGATCAATAAGGTCACACAGAAATTCACTTTTTAAAACTTTTTTTTTGTGGACAGGTAGCTGACAAGAGTCATGCAGTGGAGGCTCCTCAGATGAGGAAGGGGTGAACCATCCTACTCAGTGAATTTCATAACAATAGAATAGTGAAACTTTTAAAATGTTTTCCATTTTCCATAAACACGTCACCAAATAACTGTTTTGCAATGAAGGTTTCAACAGAAGTTTTTAGGGTAACACCATGTTGTAGCCGGAGTACAGCTGTTATTTGTCCTCCTCTGTGTACATTAACTTCAATACAAAACCTAGGAGGCTTGTGGTTCTCACCCCCTTCCCTAGACGTACGCAGTTATTATGATAGTTTGGAGGATATCCTCCAAACTATCAGAGCTCTTGTAGTATGAACTGTCATGTTGTCTATCCAATCAAATGATCAAAGAATGAATCTAGTAATGAAGGCAACATATACAGCTAGCTAGCACTGCAGTGCATAAAATGTGATAAGAAGTTGACTCAAATAGAGAGAAACAGAGTATTTTAACAGTTTTTAACATTTCTTCAAAAATTAAGGAGGAGCAGCAGGACGAGAGAGAGAGCATTTCTATGAGAAGCGAAGACAACTCCCCTGATAAGGTTGCAAACTATGAACTAGTCAAATGTTTTCATGACTTCCCATTCAAGTCACTATGGACCAATATTAGGCCCAGACAGATGATTGATGAGTTCAGAAGTTCAGAAGGATGATGAAAACGTGTCATATTCCTTTCTTTCTTTTTGTATTTTTTCCTTGGTCTTTTTCCAAGTTTGTTTTCTATACCTCTCCTGACTTTGGGAGACAAGGAGGAACACACAGTGAGCTTGACCCACATACCACCGAACATGATTGTTTACAACCAGAGGTAGTTCAAAGAGAAAACACCTAACACAAAAATACAAAACCGGAGGGAGAGAGGGAGAATCCAAATTTGCTGCATGCTACTGAGGAAGATAATCATATTTTTAGACAAACATGTGTTTGACAACAGCTAATAATAAGGTGATCATCAGATAAGGGGACACCCTGTACCAAAATGGTGGGAAAGAAGGCAATCGCACATTAGATGACACATTCTCAGTATGGGTAAGCCTAGCGTGTTGATATTTGATACAATTTCAAAGATTTTACTGAGTTATAAAATCAATTGTATTTGTATTTCTGATCAATTTGATGTTATTTTAATGGACAAAAAATAGCTTTTCTTTCAAAAACAAGGACATTTCTAAGTGACCCCAAACTTTTGAACGGTAGTGTAGGTCATTGGAGAAATCATTAGCTTTTATTTTATCATGCTACCTGTTCTGATTGGATACAGCCAATAAATAAATAAATAAATAGCTGGTCGATGATGATAAACCTTACTCTCACATACTCTGTTTCCCAGTCTTTCACGAAAACAGTATTGTAATATCGATGTAGGATCTTAATTTGATCACTCTTTTGTTGATGAGAATTTTCCTGAAATGCAGACGAGCTTCATGATTTACCTTAATTAATTAACTGAAAACGTCCACTAACACACGGTTATATTAACAGTATTGCACTTTTCATGTCGCCTATTTTTGTCCAGTTATTAATAGCCTAACCACCGATCAAGCAACATCACGGACTAAACGTTGAAATCCTTTTGCTGCATTTTCTACGACAATCCTGGTCAAATTAAGATCTTACATCTGTACAAGTATCCCACTGGGTACACACTGACTGAATCAATGTTGTTTCCAAGTCATTTCAATGAAATTATGATGAAGCAACATGGAATAGATGTTGAATTGACTTCTGTGCTCAGTGGGATGTTTGATTCAGCCTGGAGATAATCAAACCACATGATTACATGCCACACTGCACCGGCTAGGCAAAGAGTTGTTTTCATCCTGGAGCGGAGCCTGGATTGGGTGGGGAGATACAGTAGGCAGGCATTTTTTTAAGGCCCAGTGTAGTCAAAAAATGTGGTTTTCCTGCATTTTATATGTATTTTCACATTACACAGGTGGGAATAATACTGTGAAATTGTGAACATTATGATAATGCCCTTTTAGTGTAAGAGCTGTTTGAAAAGACCACCTGTATATTCAGCCTGTTTTGGTAGAATGGAGTTTTGGCCTGCCTGGTGACATCACCAGGTGGTTAACTAGTTCATAGACCAATAAGAAAGAGAGTTCCAAACCCCTCTGCCAATAACAACCAGTTTTCAGTTTTCCCAACCCCACTCGGACCTCTCCCAGACAGTCCTAGCTAAATTCTTGCTTGAGAAATTGCTCTTAACTATGAAGCTATATTTGTTTCCTTTGAGACCATTTCAATTGAAGCAATCACAGTAAGGTACTTAATTGTTACCCAGAAATTATCTGGTTTTGAGATAAAAACAGCTGCATTCAACCTTTATGTGTTTGTGTGTGCATGTGTGGACAAGTGGTGTTTACAGTGGGGCAAAAAAGTATTTAGTCAGCCACCAATTGTGCAAGTTCTCCCACTTACAAAGATAAGAGAGGCCTGTAATGTTCATCATAGGTACACTTCAACTATGACAGACAAAATGAGAAAAAAAATCCAGAAAATCACATTGTAGGATTTTTTATGAATTTATTTGCAAATTATGGTGGAAAATAAGTATTTGGTCACCTACAAACAAGCACGATTTCTGGCTCTCACAGACCTGTAACTTCTTCTTTAAGAGGCTCCTCTGTCCTCCACTCGTTACCTGTATTAATGGCACCTGTTTGAACTTGTTATCAGTATAAAAGACACCTGTCCACAACCTCAAACAGTCACACTCCAAACTCCACTATGGCCAAGACCAAAGAGCTGTCAAAGGACACCAGAAACAAAATTGTAGACCTGCACCAGGCTGGGAAGACTGAATCTGCAATAGGTAAGCAGCTTGGTTTGAAGAAATCAACTGTGGGAGCAATTATTAGGAAATGGAAGACATACAAGACCACTGATAATCTCCCTCGATCTGGGGCTCCACGCAAGATCTCACCCCGTGGGGTCAAAATGATCACAAGAACGGTGAGCAAAAATCCCAGAACCACACGGGGGGACCTAGTGAATGACCTGCAGAGAGCTGGGACCAAAGTTACAAAGTCTACCATCACTAACACACTACGCCGCCAGGGACTCAAATCCTGCAGTGCCAAACGTGTCCCCCTGTTTAAGCCAGTACATGTCCAGGCCCGTCTGAAGTTTGCTAGAGAGCATTTGGATGAGCCAGAAGAAGATTGGGAGAATGTCATATGGTCAGATGAAACCAAAATATAACTTTTTGGTAAAAACTCAACTCGTCGTGTTTGGAGGACAAAGAATGCTGAGTTGCATCCAAAGAACACCATACCTACTGTGAAGCATGGGGGTGGAAACATCATGCTTTGGGGCTGTTTTTCTGCAAAGGGACCAGGACAACTGATCCGTGTAAAGGAAAGAATGAATGGGACCATGTATCGTGAGATTTTGAGTGAAAACCTCCTTCCATCAGCAAGGGCATTGAAGATGAAACGTGGCTGGGTCTTTCAGCATGACAATGATCCCAAACACACCGCCCGGGCAACGAAGAAGTGGCTTCGTAAGAAGCATTTCAAGGTCCTGGAGTGGCCTAGCCAGTCTCCAGATCTCAACCCCATAGAAAATCTTTGGAGGGAGTTGAAAGTCCGTGTTGCCCAGCAACAGCCCCCAAACATCACTGCTCTAGAGGAGATCTGCATGGAGGAATGGGCCAATATACCAGCAACAGTGTGTGAAAACCTTGTGAAGACTTACAGAAAACGTTTGACCTCTGTCATTGCCAACAAAGGGTATATAACAAAGTATTGAGACAAACTTTTGTTATTGACCAAATACTTATTTTCCACCATAATTTGCAAGTAAATTCATAAAAAATCCTACAATGTGATTTTCTGGATTTTTGTTTATCATTTGGTCTATCATAGTTGAAGTGTACCTATGATGAAAATTACAGGCCTCTCTCATCTTGTTAAGTGGGGTAACTTGCACAATTGGTGGCTGACTAAATACTTTTTTGCCCCACTGTATGTCTGTAGATATTGAAAGAGATACTCTGATAGTGTGTGTGCTTGTGACTCTACAGATGTAGGATCTTCATTTGATCACCTAGTTGCAGGAGAACTTTCATGTAATGCAGGACATATTAAACATGTAGTGTTTCTGACCATTTTAATTGAAAACAATCACATTTTGAGGCACTTAATTGTTACCCAGAATTGATTTGATGTTGAGGTAAAAACTGCTGTATTGGACCTTTTAAAGAGCCTTTTAATCTTGTGCTTTGTGTAGGGTTCAGAAACCCTGGAGTGGGCTGACAGACTGACCTAGCGCCCTTTCTTTGATTACCAGCTCCATGGCATTTCTCATAGCTGCTGTTCAGATTCCTTTTTATGAACATGTTAATTTGTCTGATCTCCTCGCCGCATGCTGTTTGGAGGGAAACATGGATTTGATTCTATAATGGCTAGAGGGACTGCTGGTAAACAGAGGGGGAAGGGTGAAGGGTGGGTGGGGCTGTGTGTGTGTGTGCGCGCGCTTGCATATATCTGCAGGTGCCTATATTTATGTGTGTGTGTGTGGCTGTGTGTGTGTGCGAGGGCGGGGAAGGCGTTGTCAGTGTGAATGTGTACTTTGATGAAAAAATACATAATGTGGATATGGACGGGGTCGATTTATGTCTCTCTCTTTGTGCTTGTGTTTGTGCGCAAACGTGAGTGTGTGTGTGTGTGTATAAGTGTGGAGGGTGGGTTGTTATTCGAGTTTTGTCAAGATCAATGACGTCTTTGTAGTGGTCACACTAGACCACGAGGCTCAGTGTGGATGGAGACACAGGGAGAGGGAGTTTGGTTGTGTTCTGTCTGCCCTGGGGAGGGACTGGAGGCACAGTCTAAATTGAGTTGGATTCCACTCCACTGCTGGAGGCCTGGGTTTCTTCCCCAAATACTAAGAAGCACATATTAATGAGAGACGCCCCGTCAGATGTCAGACAGGGCAGGGAGGATAAATGTTTAAATTGAGTCAAACTTTCCAGCTTTATTCCTAACTATAGTTAGAATGGACTGGAACAGACAAAAACATACATATGCACACACGCACAAAAAGACGCCCTGGCCAGAGAGGTTTTTATTCTCTATTTTGGTTAAGCCAGGGTGTGACTAGGGTGGGCAGTCTAGTTTCTTTATTTCTATGTTTTCTATTTCTTTGTGTTTGGCCGGGTGTGGTTCTCAATCAGAGGCAGCGGTCTATCGTTGTCTCTGATTGAGAATCATACTTACGCAGCTTTTTCCCACCTGAGTTTTGTGGGTAGTTATTTTCTGTTTTGTGTTTCTGCACCTGACAGAACTGTTCATTGTCGTTTTCCTCTTTGTTATTTTGTTCAAGT
Organism: Oncorhynchus kisutch; assembly: GCF_002021735.2. Taxonomy (NCBI): domain Eukaryota; kingdom Metazoa; phylum Chordata; class Actinopteri; order Salmoniformes; family Salmonidae; genus Oncorhynchus; species Oncorhynchus kisutch. The sequence goes on from NC_034197.2 coordinate 31,356,636, forward strand.
GTTTTGAAAATAAATCATGAACATTTACCACTCTGCACTTGACTCCTTCTTCATCAGACGAGTGTTACACACACACACACACACACACACACACACACACACACACACACACACACACACACACACACACACACACACACACACACACACACACACACACACACACACACTCAGTACATACAAGATACCTTACATATAGGACAAGGTTTTCTCTATCACAGATCCCTACAGACCATTACTCTTCTCCTAGAAGGTGAGCCGAACTCCTTCTTAACATAATCTACTGTAAAATGTAGGTCATTTGCATTGTGTTGACCACCAATATGCACTTATTACATTTGTAATTTCAATTCCAAATGTCCATTTTAATATCCGTCACCATTCTCGTTCTCTCTCTAAGTGGTGGTAAGCCTGGGGAATCTGAGAGCTTTTGGTCATGATCCTAAATATCTGATTGAGTCATGGTTGTGTTTATTTGAGCAGTTTGTCCTCAGTTGCCTTCAGTTGCTTATCTCTGTTTTCCTGTTTAGTTCTGATCAGATGGTTGTCTCAGATGCATGTGTTAGTGTCAAAGTCCTGCCTGCTGAATCAGGTGAACAAGAACACATGCTAGTACCAGCAGATGGTGTTACAGCAAAAAGAGAGAGAGAGAACAAAAAAATAATGACTTGACACATTGGAAAGAACTAACAAAAAAACTATGCGAACTAGAATGCTATTTGGCCCTAGAGTACACAGTGGAAGAATACCTGACCAAAATGAATGAAAGCTTTAACTACAGTATGTACAGACTCGGAGAGTCCACAGTAGGCAGAACTGGCTCTCAAAAGAAGACAGGCCCACAAAATGAGATGGAAACAGCTACACTTCCTAACCTCCTGCCAAACCTATGACCATATTAGAGACAAACATTTCCCTCAGATTACACAGACCTACAAAGAATTAGAAAACAAATCCAATTTTGGGAAACTACATTTTTATTTATTTTACCCTTATTTTACCAGGTAAGTTGACTTGGAACACATTTTCAGTTCTCAGCAACGACCTGGGGAATAGTTACAGGGGAGAGGAAGGGAATGAGTGAGCCAATTGGAAGCTGAGGATGATTAGGTGGCAATGATGGCATGAGGGCTATAAGCACCATGGGATCTTTAGTGACCACAGAGAATCGGAACACCTGTTTAACGTCCGATCGGAAATACCAAGGTGTGCCATCACAGCAAGACGATTTGTGACCAGTTGTCACAAGAAAAGGGAAACCATTGAAGACCAAACACCATTGTAAATACAACCCATATTTCTGATTATTTATTTCCCCTTTTGTACTTTAACAATCTGTACATCATTACAACACTGTATATAGACATAATATGACATTTGAAATGTCTCTATTCCTTTGGAAGTTTTGTGAGTGTAATGTTTACTGTTCAATTTGTATAGTTTATTTAACCTTTGTTTATTATCTATTTTACTTCTGTTGGCAAGGTAAAAATATGTTTCCCATGCCAATAAAACCCTTTGAATTTTATTTGAGAGAGAGAGAGAGAGAGAGAGACCGGGGGATGAGACAGAGACTGGCAGATGAGAGAGAAAGAGAGAGAGAGAGAGACTGGGGGATGAGAGAGAGAGAGACTGGGGGATGAGAGAGAGAGATAGAGGGAGAGTGAGAGACTGGGGGATGAGAGAGAGAGAGGGAGAGAGAGACTGAGGGATGAGAGAGAGTGAGAGACTGGGGGATGAGAGAGAGAGAGAGTGAGAGACTGGGGGATGAGAGAGAGAGAGTGAGACTGGGGGATGAGAGAGAGAGAGAGAGAGAGAGAGACTGGGGGAGAGAGAGAGAGTGAGACTGGGGGATGAGAGAGAGAGAGAGAGAGAGAGAGAGAGAGAGAGAGAGAGAGAGAGAGAGAGAGAGACTGGGGGAGAGAGAGAGAGAGAGAGAGAGAGAGACTGGGGGAGAGAGAGAGAGAGAGAGAGAGAGAGAGAGAGAGAGAGAGAGAGAGAGAGAGAGAGAGAGAGAGAGAGAGAGAGAGACTGGGGATGAGAGAGAGAGAGACTGGGGGATGAGAGAGAGAGACTGGGGGATGAGAGAGAGAGAGACTGGGGGATGAGAGAGAGAGAGAGTGAGAGACTGGGGGATGAGAGTGAGAGAGAGAGAGAGAGAGAGAGAGAGAGAGAGAGAGAGACTGGGGGAGAGAGAGAGAGACTGGGGGATGAGAGAGAGTGAGAGACTGGGGGATGAGAGAGAGAGAGAGTGAGAGACTGGGGGATGAGAGAGAGAGAGAGAGAGAGAGAGAGAGAGAGAGAGAGAGAGAGAGAGAGAGAGAGAGAGAGAGAGAGAGAGACTGGGGGATGAGACAGAGGGGGAGTGGGGGAGAGAGGACAGAGAGAAAGAGAGAGAGATGGTGAGATCCGGGCTGTGTTCTGTAGGCACTGAACAGGACGTGTTGTTCTAAAACTGAAAAACAACAATCCTTTTTTCATTCCTTGCTCATCACTAATTGTTTCTATTATGCTTTCTTCATATTTGTCGCCCTTGTTAAAACATACTGTATTCCTGTATAGCCTTTCTCTGTCTGTCTGTCATCATCATCCCCAATCCTTCTCTCTTGCTCTCTCTATCTCTCTCCCCTATTTTTGTTTATTCCACTTACACAGCACTGCACTGACTGGGGGCATATCTCTGTATTCACGCTGATCTACATAAACAAATACAACAATGGTGCCATTTTCAGTAGTACGTGTCCAATTCCATTCCTCACGCCTTCGTTATGCCATTATCCTCCTCCTCACTTATAGCCAATGAAAAGGCAATAATGAATTTGTACAATGTTTTCTTCTTTTGAATAACAGAGGGTGGGATATTGCAGTGGTTATGATATAGAGTGAGTGTGTATGGGGGATGAGGAAAAGTAAGATGGGGGTTAACACGCCTGTGTCTTTGCTGGTGGAGACTGACGGATGTAGGAATGGTGCTTGCTTGCACAGATTAAACTTGATATTTTGCTTTCGCTGGCTCTTCAAAGCCTAACCCCCCCCCCACAGCCCCCCCCCCCCCCTCACACACACACACACACATAAAAGCTTTCTCTTGCATTGTCATTATCTCTCTCTCTCTCTCTTTTGTTATTCTTCTCTTCTACCAAATATCTTCTGTGAGAAAGGGGAATGGGTTATTTTGTCAAGCATACACACGCACATGTGTCTGTGTGTGCATTTTGTGTGTGTGTATATGTGGGCGAGCCTTTGTACATGTGTGTCCAGTGACACCTTTAACTAAACTACAGAAGTCACTGCTGACAGATTACATGGAGAGATATTAAATAATAGAGAAATCATGACAGAGAATCTCTTCAAATAGGATGGTTTAAAGTGCATTGTGAAAACAGGGAGAAAGTTTGCATGTGTGAGAGAGAGACAGAGAATCTCTTCAAATAGGATGGTTTAAAGTGCATTGTGAAAACAGGGAGAAAGTTTGCATGTGTGAGAGAGAGACAGAGAATGTATTAATGTATGTTTGTCATGAGTTTCGAACAGCATTTAGATTGTTTACCTTTATATAACTAGGCAAGTCAGTTAAGAACAAATTCTCATTTACAATGATGGCATACACCGAACGATGCTGGGCCAATTGTGCTCCACCCTATGGGATTCCCAATCACGGCCGGATGTGATACAGCCTGGAATCGAACAAGGGACTCTAGTGATGCTTCTTGCACTGAGAAACAGTGCCTTTGACCACTGCACCACTCAGGAGTATGTCAGGAGGAGAATGAGTTAAACAGGAAGGACAGAGGGAGAGAGGGAGATAGAGCATACATACTGTGCATAATATATAAATTGAGTAAGAGAGAAAGATAAAGAGAGCGAGAGACAGACAGACAGAGAGAGAGAGAGAGAGAGCGAGAGAGAGAGAGGAGGAGGATAGGCTTGTGCTGAGAGCGGAGCATAGCGTAGAGAGAGGGAGCAGCTCAGCAGCGCTTCTGTCTGTCTCTGTCCCTGCTCAGATTTCCACAGCTGTGAGCAGCACCTCTGCTACCCTACTCCACGCGGATTTACTGGGGTGTGTGTGTCTTAGAGTGTATTCCTGTGTGTGTGGGTGTGTGTGTGTGTTAGAGTTGCTTGCAAGTCTACAGCATACATTGTGTGTTTCTCCGCTGTTCCAGTGATGGTTCTTCCACCTAAGGGTGAAGGCTCTGCTACGGACTCTATCTAAAACACATGAGCCCTGGCATAGCCAGCCCTGGCGTAGCATCCCAGTAAGGTAGGCATCCTATAATTTTATTGACATTTTAACTGCTACTCTGCTACTCTCATTCTTGCAGTTTACAATTATTTTTTACTTCTGGTTTGCATTTTCCTAGATTTTATTCGGTTTGGCTACTAATGGCTATTACCTGACATTTTATTGGACTACTCTGTTTGCTCTGGTATTTCTACAGTTTTTGAAGGTAATCTGTGTTTAATAGGTACTCTAGTAGGGCATTGGTTACCATTCCAGCACGGAGTACAGTATGGTTTCATCCTCTCTGTGTGTCCTTCAAGCAAGGGCAGTAAAACTATTCTGGGGCGGATCAGTGTGGTTTAGGGTATTTTAACAGTGGAAATGAGCCTGGCCGACTGTGCCAAGTTCCCTGGTTATGAGTTTCAGCCAGCGGATTGGGAAAAAAAAAGCACGCTATTTCAAGTACAGTGCCTTCAGAAATATTCATTAGAGGTCGACCGATTAATCGGAACGGCCGATTAATTAGGGCCGATTTCAAGTTTTCGGTATTTTTGGGCGCCGATTTGCCAAATTTTTCTTTTTCTTTTTACACCTTTCTTTAATTTTTTATTTAACGAGGCAAGTCAGTTAAGAACACATTCTTATTTTCAATGACGGCCTAGGAACAGTGGGTTAACTGCCTTGTTCAGGGGCAGAAAGACAGATTTTTACCTTGTCAGCTCGTGGGACCCAATCTTGCAGCCTTACTGTTAACTAGTCCAACGCAATAATGACCTGCCTCTCTCTCGTTGCACTCCACAAGGAGACTGCCTGTTACGCAAATGCAGTAAGCCAAGGTAAGTTGCTAGCTAGCATTAAACTTATCTTATAAAAAACAATCAATCATAATCACTAGTTAACTACACATGGTTGATGATATTACTAGATATTATCTAGCGTGTCCTGTGTTGCATATAATCTGACTGAGCATACAATTATACAAGTATCTGACTGAGCGGTGGTAGGCAGAAGCAAGCGCATAAACATTCATTCAAACAGCACTTTTGTGCATTTTGCCAGCAGCTCTTCCGTTGTGCTTCAAGCATTGAGCTGTTTATGACTTCAAACCTATCAACTCCCGAGATGAGGCTGGTGTGACTGAAGTGAAATGGCTGGCTAGTTAGTGCGCGCTAATAGCGTTTCAAACTTCACTCGCTCTGAGCCTTGGGGTGGTTGTTTCCCTTGCTCTGCATGGGTAATGCTGCTTCGATGTGGTGGCTGTTGTCATTGTGTTGCTGGTTCGAGCCCAGGGAGGAGTGAGAAGAGGGACGGAAGCTATACTGTTACAGTGGCAATACTAAAGTGCCTATAAGAACATCCAAAAGTCAAAGGTTAATGAAATACAAATGGTATAGAGGGCAATAGTCCTATAATAACTACAACATAAAACTTCTTACCTGGGAATATTGAAGACTCATGTTAAAAGGAACCACCAGCTTTCATATGTTCTCATGTTCTGAGCAAGGAACTGAAACGTTAGCTTTCTTACATAGCACATATTGTTTTTGCATTATTTAAACCAAATTGAACATGTTTCATTATCTACTTGAGGCTAAATTTATTTTATTGATGTATTATATTAAGTTAAAATAAGTGTTAATTCAGTATTGTTGTAATTGTCATTATTACAAATATATATTTTTTAATCGGTATCGGCTTTTTTGGCCCTCCAATAATTGGTATCGGTATCGGCTTTGAAAAATCATAATCGACCGACCTCTACTATTCATGCCCCTGGACTTATTCCGCATTTTGTTGTGTTACAGCCTGCATTTTTTCAAATTAAATGCTTAGTTTTCTCTTATTACAGACATTATAATCTGTAGCTGTTTTAAAGTTGCCATTGGCCTCATGGTGAAATCCGTTAGTGGTTTCCTTCCTCTCCGGCAACTGAGTTAGGAAGAAAAGCCTGTATCTTTGTAGTGACTGGGTGTATTGATACATTATCCAAAGTGTAATTATTAACTTTAACAAGCTCAAAGGGATATTCAATGGCTGCTTCTTTTTTTACCCATCTACCAATGCAATATATTTCAGAAAGTATTCACATCCCTTGACCTTTTCCACATTTTTCTGAGTTACAGCCTGAATTTAAAATGGATTAAATTGAGATTTTTTGTCACTGGCCTACACACAAAACCCCATAATGTCAAAGCGGAATTCAATTTTTACATATTTTTTTTAATGAATTAGAAGTGGAAAGCTGAAACGTATTGCGTCAAGTATTCAACCCCTTTGTTGTGGTAAGTTCAGGAGTAGAAATGTGCGTAACAAGTCACATAATAAGCTGCATTGACTCACTCCCTGTGCAATAATAGCGTTTGACATGATTTTTGAATGACTACTTAATTTATGTACCTCACACATGCAATTATCTGTAAGATCTATCTGTCGAGCACTGAATTTCAAACACAGATTCAACTGAAAAGAACAGGGAGGCTTTCCAATACCTAGCAAAGAAGGGCACCTATTGGTAGATGGGTTAAAAAAAGCAGACATTGAAAAGGGATATGGTAAGCATGGTAAAGATATTAGTTACACTTTGAATGGTGTATCAATACACCAAATAACTACAAAGATAAAGGCGTACTTCCTGACTCAGTTGCCGGAGAAGAAGGAAACCAACCAGGGATTGGATTTCACCATGAGGCCAATGGTGTTTTAAAACAGGTAGAACTTAATGGCTGTGATAGGAAAAAACTGAGGATGGATCAACGACATTATAGTTAGTCCTCAATACTAACCTAAATGACAGAGTGAAAATAAGGAAGGTTGTACAGAAAACAAATATTCCAAAACATGCATCCTGTTTGCTGAAATAATACCGCAAAAAAGTCTTAAGTTTGGGGAAAATCCAATACAACACATTACTGAGTACCACTCTTCATATTTTCAAGCATAGTTGGTGGCTGCATCATGTTATGGGAATGCTTGTATTCGTTAAGGACTGGGGAGTTTTTCAGGGTGAAAAAGAAACATAATGGAGATAAGCATATGCAAAAACCTTAGAGGAAAAACTGGTTCAGTCTGCTTTTCACCAGACACTGGGAGATGAAGTTACCTTTCAGCAGGATAACAACCTAAAACAGAAGGCCAAATCAACACTGGAGTTGCTTACCAAGATGACAGTGAATGTTCCTTTTATTTATTATTTTATTTGTATTTCACCTTTATTTAACCAGGTAGGCTAGTTGAGAACAAGTTCTCATTTACAACTGCGACCTGGCCAAGATAAAGCAAAGCGGTTCGACACATACAACAACACAGAGTTACACATGGAATAAACAAACATAGTCAATAATACAGTAGAAAAAGTATTTTTACAGTGTGTGCAAATGAGGTAGGATAAGGGAGGTAAGGCAATAAATAGGCCATGGTGGCGAGTTTATTACAATATAGCAATTAAACACTGGAATGGTAGATGTGTAGAAGATGAATGTGCAAGTAGAGATACTGGGGTACAAAAGAGCAAGATTAATAAATAAATACAGTATGGGGATGAGGTAGTTGGATGGGCTATTTACAGATGGGCTATGTACAGGTGCAGTGATCTGTGAGCTGCTCTGACAGCTGGTGCTTAAAGCTAGTGAGGGAGATATGAGTCTCCAGCTTCAGTGATTTTTGCAGTTCGTTCGTTGGCTTTGGGGGGTGACCAGTGAGATATACCTGCTGGAGCGTGTGCTACGAGTGGGTGCTGCTATGGTGACCAGTGACCTGAGATAAGGCGGGGCTTTATCTAGCAGAGACTTGTAGATGACCTGGAGCCAGTGGGTTTGGAGGCGAGTATGAAGCGAGGGCCAGCCAACGAGAGCGTACAAGTTGCAGTGGTGGGTAGTATATGGGGCTTTGGTGACAACATGGATGGCACTGTGATAGAGTGCATCCAATTTGTTGAGTAGAGTGTTGGAGGCTATGTTAGAGTGCATCCAATGATAGAGTGCATCCAATTTGTTGAGTAGAGTGTTGGAGGTATGTTTGGCAGAATGAGTGAAGGATGCATTGTTGGGAAATAGGAAGCCAATTCTAGATTTAATTTTGGATTGTAGATGCTTAGTGTGAGTCTGGAAGGAGAGTTTACAGTCTACAGTTTACAGTTCCTGAGTGGCCGAGTTACAGTTTTGACTTAAATCTACTTGAAAATCTATGGCAAGACCTGAAAATGGTTGTCAATCAATGATCAACAACCAATTTGACAGAGCTTGAAGATTCTGAAAATAATAATTGGCAAATGTTGTGCAATCCAGATGTGGATAGCTTTTAGAGACTTACCCAGAAAGAGCTGTAATCGCTGCCAATGTAATGATTAAGAGTTGTTAATGAGATATTTCTGTATTTCATTATCAATAAATTAGCAAAAATGTCAAAAGACATGTTTTCAATTCGTAATTTTGGGGTATTGTGTTCATAGGGGTATGGAAAAAAATCTATTGAATCCATTTTGAATTCAGGCTGTAACACAACACAATGTGGAATAAGTCAAGGTGTATGAATACTTTCTGAAGGTGCCCTCTTTGTGAGGCATTGGAAAACCTTACTGGTCTTTGTGATTCTGTGTTTGAAATTCACTGCTTTACTGAGGGACCTTACAGATAATTGTACGTGTGGGGTACAGATATGAGTTTGTCATAATAATGTTTAAGATGTCATAAAACATCTTAAACATTATTGCATACAGAGTGTGTCCATAGATTTTTTTTCTCCTGAACATATTTAGGCTTGCCATAACAAAGGGGTTGAATACTTATTGACTCAAGACATTTCAGCTTTTATTTTTTTATTAATTTGTAAAAATGTTTAACAACTTCTTCAGGATAGGGGGCTGTATTCGGAAGTTTGGATGACTGAGGTGCCCAAAGTAAACTCCCTGTTAGTCAGGCCCAGAAGCTAAGACATGCATACAATTATGCAGTAGTATTGGATAAAAAACTAACAGTTTCCAAAACTGTTAATATAAAGTCTGTGAGTATAACGGGACTGATATGGCAGGCAAAAAAACGAGGAGAATCCATCCATTAAAAAGAATGTTGGGAGCTCACCACTCATTGAAATGGCCGTCTATGGGAATATTAATGGAATACCTCCCAGATTGCAGTTCCCAGGGCTTTCAGTAGATGTCAACAGTCTTTAGAAAGAGTTTCAGGCTTCTTTTTTGAAAAATGAGCTCGAATTTGTAGTTTTTCTCGGTGGCTCCCATTTTGGCTGTTGTATTGTGGCACGTAGGTGAGGGCGCACACTTCGTTATTTATCTCGGGTAATGAACATACTCTTCTCCATCTTAAATTTGATCGTTTATTTATATATTAGGGTACCTGAGGATTGATTAGAAATGTTATTTGACTTCTTTGGACGAAGTTTATTGGTAACTTTATTGGAAACCGGTGGATTACTGAATCAAGCGTGCCAACTAAACTGACTTTTTGGGGATATAAAGAAGGACTTTATCAAACAAAATGACCATTTGTTATGTAGCTGGGACCCTTGGGATTGCAAGATGAGAGGAAGGTCTTTAAAGGTAAGTGATTTATTTTATTGCTATTTCTGACTTTCATGACACCTCTGCTTGTTTGGAAAATGTTTGTAATGCTTTTGTATGCGGGGCGCTGTCCTCAGATAATCGCATGGTATGCTTTCGCCGTAAAGCCTTTTTGAAATCTGACAAAGCGGCTGGATTAACAAGAATTTAAGGTTTTAAACGATGTAAGACACTTGTATTTTCATGAATGTTTAATATTACGAATTTTGTAGTTTGAATTTCTCGCTCTGCAATTTCACTGGATGGTGTCGAGGTGGGGCGCTAGCCGCATGTCTATTCCTAAATTAACCCCATAATGCAACACACTTTGAAAGGCAGTAGTCAACAACTTGATAAAAGACATCCTCTAAAACTTGCCCGTTGCTTGGGGCTTCGGCCAGGTGAGAGAGATAATTGTCCACGCACTGTTTCAATTGTAAAGCTCTCAATGATTCATTGTGCTAGCAGCAATTACAGTTTGTTCTTGGAAGTATAGAAAACACAAGGTGCATATTTCTAAATGATCCATTTACGCTTAAATCACAAATGTTGAAAAAACGATTTGCAAGGAAAAATGACTGTAATGACGAAAGATCAAGGAAAATGAAATCTATACTGAACACAAATATAAACGCAACATGCAACAATTTCAAAGGTTTTACTGAGTTACAGTACATGGAAGGATATCAGTCAATTTAAATAAATGTAGCCCTAATCTATGGAATTCACATGACTCAATGTAATTTGATTGAAATGACGTGGAATCAACATTGATGCAACCAGTGTGTGCCCATTGGGTAGCTACAAACTGCCCATGTTTCAGTGAGAAACAGCCGATAGGCAGCCGAAGTGGCTATATTTGGGTCCAGCAGTAGAGGCACATTAGATTATTTAGAGCTCAGTCAGGTTACCATAGGGAGAGAGTCCTCTTGTAACCACCTCCCCCTATCACCCTGACCAACCACCAGCACTGGAAGGACTCCACAGCCACGAGCTAGTCACACACAGAACAATGGGCACACATAACCACATGCACCACATAGCAACCAGTTATAGCCAGAAGAAAAACAAACACCTATTTGAAGGAGTCTTCATAACTTCTAAAAATCTATGTGGCCGGAAACAATTCAAAGCATGTAGTAATCTCTAAGTGGTGCATATCTTCAGTGAATTTCAATTGAATTCCATGAGTTTCACTTGACACGTAGGCCTATTATAATAATGTCACTCATGGACTGCATTCTTCACACACTGAACATTTCATATAATAAATATATGCCAAAGCAGAATTATTCTAGCAAGGCTGTCAATTGTACTGGAAAGATCAAATGGAGAATTTCATCAGCTGCCGTAGAGTATAATGAGCTTCTATTCAACTGACTGGACAACATGAACAGTGAACTGTGGTGAACTATAACCTATACGGTATTGTGTGTACTCAATAAATGGAATTTCCATTTAATCTAATGACTGATCCTGCAACTGCATGGATATTTTTGTTAACTGCATAGTCTGGTGGAAGTTCTGAGCCAACTGCTTATCAATACAATAACACATGATACAAATGGCTGTTAGGATTCAGATCAATATGAATCAATACAAAACAATACCTGTGATACAATACAAATCAATTAGTCAAATACAGTATAATGGAAGACAATGCAATGTAGTCTACCGGTAATACTAATTACATCAATCAGAGTACTAATGCAGTATGTCCAGAGTACTGTACTTAATTCACAGCCGCAATGTTACAGCCTGCATTTTAAATGGATTAAATTGAGATTTGTTTGGTCACTGGCCTATAATGTCAAAGTGGAATTATGCTCTTCAACATTTTCATTTTTCTTTCAAATTAATAAAAAAAACTTTTAAAAATTGTACAACTTGCTCATGTCAACTACATGAACTTTACAAAAATCATGTGATCAAAGGTCATGAAGTTTTGACTGCAGTCGACTGCAGGTTTCTGCAGTTGCTCTTCACCAATTTCATCCTGCAGCCATCACCTGCATTGTGGGAGGATCTATTATCAACCGATCATTACAGTGTTTTTTTTTGACCACGCAAATGTGACCAAAGACATTACTGAAATAGGAACCAACTGTACTGCGATTCATGTATACAGTGGATATAATTGTGATATTTGACGCTCTCTCACTGATTGATTGTACAATATACAATATATGCCTACACAAGGGACAGGACTCTGATGTGCCAACTTCTGTGTCTGAATCGTTTGGGCTACAAACTAATATGAACCCACTGTGGAAAGGGAAGACGAGTGTTCTCAGGTTTGCTCTACGACACCCACAAATGTCAAGGGACTCGTCTGAAGGTAACCCATACAAACACATGAAGTATAGAGGTATTTTTGTGCCAACAAAAACAAGGTGTAAATGTGTCAAAAATATATATATATTTCCTGAACTTTCTTATTCCTCCTACATACAGTGCCTTGCGAAAGTATTCGGCCCCCTTGAACTTTGCGACCTTTTGCCACATTTCAGGCTTCAAACATAAAGACATAAAACTGTATTTTTTTGTGAAGAATCAACAATAAGTGGGACACAATCATGAAGTGGAACGACATTTATTGGATATTTCAAACTTTTTTAACAAATCAAAAACTGAAAAATTGGGCGTGCAAAATTATTCAGCCCCTTTACTTTCAGTGCAGCAAACTCTCTCCAGAAGTTCAGTGAGGATCTCTGAATGATCCAATGTTGACCTAAATGACTAATGATGATAAATACAATCAACCTGTGTGTAATCAAGTCTCCGTATAAATGCACCTGCACTGTGATAGTCTCAGAGGTCCGTTAAAAGCGCAGAGAGCATCATGAAGAACAAGGAACACACCAGGCAGGTCCGAGATACTGTTGTGAAGACGTTTAAAGCCGGATTTGGATACAAAAAGATTTCCCAAGCTTTAAACATCCCAATGAGCACTGTGCAAGCGATAATATTGAAATGGAAGGAGTATCAGACCACTGCAAATCTACCAAGACCTGGCCGTCCCTCTAAACTTTCAGCTCATACAAGGAGAAGACTGATCAGAGATGCAGCCAAGAGGCCCATGATCACTCTGGATGAACTGCAGAGATCTACAGCTGAGGTGGGAGACTCTGTCTATAGGACAACAATCAGTCGTATATTGCACAAATCTGGCCTTTATGGAAGAGTGGCAAGAAGAAAGCCATTTCTTAAAGATATCCATGAAAAGTGTTGTTTAAAGTTTGCCACAAGCCACCTGGGAGACACACCAAACATGTGGAAGAAGGTGCTCTGGTCAGATGAAACCAAAATAGAACTTTTTGGCAACAATGCAAAATGTTATGTTTGGCGTAAAAGCAACACAGCACATCACCCTGAACACACCATCCCCACTGTCAAACATGGTGGTGGCAGCATCATGGTTTGGGCCTGCTTTTCTTCAGCAGGGACAGGGAAGATGGTTAAAATTGATGGGAAGATGGATGGAGCCAAATACAGGACCATTCTGGAAGAAGACCTGATGGAGTCTGCAAAAGACCTGAGACTGGGACGGAGATTTGTCTTCCAACAAGACAATGATCCAAAACATAAAGCAAAATCTACAATGGAATGGTTCAAAAATAAACATATCCAGGTGTTAGAATGGCCAAGTCAAAGTCCAGACCTGAATCCAATCGAGAATCTGTGGAAAGAACTGAAAACTGCTGTTCACAAATGCTCTCCATCCAACCTCACTGAGCTCGAGCTGTTTTGCAAGGAGGAATGGGAAAACATTTCAGTCTCTCGATGTGCAAAACTGATAGAGACATACCCCAAGCGACTTACAGCTGTAATCGCAGCAAAAGGTGGCGCTACAAAGTATTAACTTAAGGGGGCTGAATAATTTTGCACGCCCAATTTTTCAGTTTTTGATTTGTTAAAAAAGTTTGAAATATCCAATAAATGTCATTCCACTTCATATTTGTGTCCCACTTGTTGTTGATTCTTCACAAAAAAATACAGTTTTATATCTTTATGTTTGAAGCCTGAAATGTGGCAAAAGGTTGCAAAGTTCAAGGGGGCCGAATACTTTCGCAAGGCACTGTATATGCCACTCAAAACCTTATTCCTTGTGATACAATTTTTGACCGTCTTTTTTGCCTTTTATGAATTTGTTATTTAATGCATTTCTGTATTTAAAAATAAATAAAGGGCCCCTAAAATATTTATTTTTTTAAAAAGCTAAATGATCCATGTTATGACTATCTTTAAACAATTCCAGATGTTAGCTTGTGTACTTGTGCTCTAGCTGACTTCCCTGCATATGAGAAAGACAGCCCACAGCATTATGCTGATCTTCTGGTGATCTTTCCTTCATCTGTTGCTAAGATATAAATACTCAGGGGAAATCAGGGGAAACAGGTGCATGCATCTGAGGGAAGACTTCTGAAGAAGGGATGTGCGTTGTGTAATGCTTTGCATTAAGTTATTTAATCTCAGTTATTCTAATTGCTAACTTGAGTTTCTGTATTAGTAGCCCTCTAAGTGGATAGATAAACATCCTGCCAATACAGAAAGGGTTGAGGCTTACAATTACTTTCTGACACATCAGTGTCAGATAAACTGTGTTTTAATGGGATGGAAGAAAAACTTGTTTTGTTTATATGCAGCTCTGAAAGTTCACTATAATAGGTATAATAGTAAGAAGAAATGTTGCTCTTGTCTCAGTGTGGGTGTTCGGAATGTCAGGGTTAAATCTAATATTGAGTTGTGGATTTGCTTTGACATTTATATCAGGAAACAGATTCATGTATCTTTTTCTAGTTAACAACTTAATCGTCACACCATTCACCTAGTCTGGAGTCCAGGCATTCTTGTTCAGTTACATTGGTGCTTTGACCTGGATTAGGGCTCTATTCAATCAGATCCACCTTAGCCAACATCCTTATAGTGGTTGTTTTGTCCAGCCAGGTCGACTGTGATACAAGTCAGGAGTCTACGTCCATCCATGTCTAAAGACATCGGGAGATAAAGTGGAAACTGGCCACTAGGGGCAACAGTGAGAGCTGTGTGCTGTGGACAGGGATGGCAGATGGGCGCAAGTATCTGCCTCTAATTCAAAGGGGCCAGACGTGCACAGCTGTAACAGACATTTATGTGACCTTATTTGACCTTTTCTGCTGCTTTTGAGACACAGTCCGATCCCTCCTTAGGGCACTACTTGTTGAGTAATTAAAACACTAAACAATCAAAATACAGTAACTATTGGTCACTCTATTATGTATTATTATTCTAATATGTATTAATTATAGAATTGTGACAGTTATTAATGCTAAACTTTTTTTACCACACTCTAGAGAGTTGTGGGCCTAGCTATCTAGGCCTAATCTTTGCACATGTCTTGTGAGAGAGAGAGGAGAGAGGAGAGAGAGTATGTGCATGTTGTGTTTCATTTTTTCCTTGTCAGCCATCCATCTCTGCTTTTTTGCTTCATAAAAAAATTAGGTCTGAAACTCCCTCCATGTCATCTCTCTCTCCATTCCTTGGCCTTGCTTGCCTGATGACTTACCCTGAATTTGAATCGCTACATACATTCACTATGGAGAAAAAAACGTCAGTTTGGCCGGAGCAATGTGAATGGGTAGCCAGGGAATGGCCTTGGTACATTAAAAACGTCAGTTTGGCCGGAGCAATGTGAATGGGTAGCCAGGGAATGGCCTTGGTACATTAAAAAACTTCAGTTTGGCCGGAGCAATGTGAATGGGTAGCCAGGGAATGGCCTTGGTACATTAAAAACGTCAGTTTGGCCAGAGCGATGTGGATGGGTAGCCAGGGAATGGCCTAGGTACATTAGAAAAAGTCAGTTTGGCCGGAGCCATGTGGATGGGTAGCCAGGGAATGGCCTTGGTACATTAAAAACGTCAGTTTGGCCGGAGCGATGTGGATGGGTAGCCAGGGAATGGCCTTGGTACATTAAAAAACGTCAGTTTGGCCGGAGCCATGTGGATGGGTAGCCAGGGAATGACCTTGGTACATTAAAAATACTTTGCAGGACAATCAAAAAATATTTGCCTGCCACTCCTGGGAACCCTGTTCATATGTGAGGTCTGTTGTGGTCCTGTTTCAGCTCCAGATGACAAAACCTAAATTACTTGAGTAAAAATACTTGAAAGTACTACTTAAGTAGTTTTTTAGGGTGTCTGTACTTTACTTTACTATTTCTATTTTTGACAACTTTTACTTTTACTTCACTTCAATTGTGTACTTTTCATCCATGCAATTTCCCTGACAACCAAAAGTACTGCGTACATTTTGAATGCTTAGCAGGACAGGAAAATGGTCTAATTCACATCTATCAAGATAACACATGATTTGTTGGTAAATTATGTCTGAGTGTTGGAGCGTGTCCCTGGCTATGTGTAAACAAAAAAGTACAAAAAAAAAATGGTTCCGTCTGGTTTGCTTAAAATAAGGAATTTGAAATTATTTATACTTTTACTTTGATGCTTAAGTATATTTTAGCTATTACATCTAGACTTTTCTTCAAGTAGTATTTTACTGCGTGACTTTCACTTTTACTTGTGACATTTTCTGTTAGTATGACAATTGGGTACTTTTTCCACCACTGAAAAACCTGCACACCCTCAGAGGTTTGCAGGTCTCCCAACTTCCTTTTGGTCATTCATTTTAATCAGAGAAATATAATAATAATAATATGATATAATAATAAACCAAAAAATTGCTTTAGCTGTCAATGTACATTACTGCACACAATCCTCAAATAAAATGGAAAATACATAAAATGAACAGTGTCTTTACATAGGGTCTAATGTGTATGTGTGTGTGTGTGAGTGAGTGAGTGAGAATTTCCTCAAACTGTACACATTAAGCAATACTCTTTTACAATATTATCAATCACACTTTGATTTGATAGATATTTAGTGTAATTATGTAGATACTGATAATGGATATGTAGGCGTAGATATGTACTATCCTAAAATAGAATGGATCATACATAAAATAAACAAGGATTACAATTGATTTACATTAGGGATAAAGTGTGTGACAGAGACAGAGAGAGAGAGAGAGAGAGAGTGTGTGCATGTTGTGTTTGTTTTCTCCTTGTCAGCCACCCATTTCTGCTCTGTCAATATTAAATGCCCCAGTGTATGCACTTCTGGGTAAGGCTGTTGGGCATTGGTGGAGTGGATGGCAGATCTGAAAGAGAGATGCACAAAGTGACAGTAAGTTCAGTGCATTCGGAAAGTATTTAGACCCATTGACTTATTCCATATTTTGTTACGTTACAGCCTTATTCTAACATTTTGTTTCTCTCATCATGTCATTGGTGTAGAGAGGAGTAAGCAGGAGACAGTCCTATTTAAGCAACATAGATGAAAGCGGGACAAAACCCAAATGCTGTTGTGCTCAAAATGTATCTCAATAAACAAAAAGGCACAGGGCGAACCCAAAGTGCAAAATATAAAGTACTCAGGAAATAGTAGGAGAGATTCCTCTCAGGAAATTAAGTAACATTGACAATGACCGACAAAGACAAATGGCAGAGGGAATATATGCAGTGATACAGTGGGGATTGGAACCAGGTGTGTGTAATGATGACAAGACAAGTCCGGGATTGATGAGTGAAGGGCGTTTGACAGCAGTAGGTTCAGCAGCAGCTAGATGGTCGGCGATGGCGAACGCCTGACCTGGACAGGAGGGGGAGCAAAAGCAAAGGCTGGTGTGACCATAACCCCCCTGAGGCACTGCTCCACACCTTGGGGACGACCCCGAAGACGCGGTGCGGGTCGGTCGGGACGGCGCCTGTAAAAGTCTCGAATGAGGGAGCGATCCAGGACGTCCCGCAATGGAACCCACACTTCTGGACCGTACCCTTCCCAGTTGACCAGGTACTGGAGAAGCCCCCCACAATTCTGTGAGTCCAACAGGCTGCAGACAGAGTACGCCGGGGCCCCCTAGATGTCCAAGGGAGTGGAGGTGCGTCATGGGGTCCAGCACTAGGCAAGGGACCAGCGGCCACCAGCCTGAGGAGAGATACATGAAGTGAGGGTGAGATACGGTAATTTACAGGGAGCTGTAATCTGTGCGTCACCTCACTGACTCTCCTCAGGACTTTGAACAGCCCCACAAACCACGGGCTCAGCTTCCAGTCAGGGCAGGTGGAGGGACAGGTCCTTCGTAGAAAGCTAAACCCTGTCAACGGGGTGAAAGACCTGGGCTACACTGTGGTGACGATCAGCCTGTGCCTTCAGCCGGAGGACAACGTGCTGGAGACGGGTGTGATCGGTGTTCCATACCCCCTCGGCATGCCGGAAACAATCGTCCACTGCAGGAGCCTCGATCTGACTCCGGTGCCGGGGCCGACTGATAGCCTAGAATACACTGAAGGGGTGTGAGGTTAGTGGAGGAGTGACGAAGGAAGTTTTGTTTGTATTCTTCCAAAGACAGAAAGACAGCCCACTCCCCCGGCCGGTCCTGACAGTAACTACGAAGGTACCTATCTAGTTCCTGATTTACCCTTTCCACCTGTCCATTTGATTGGGGATGGTACTCAGAGGTGAGGCTGACTGTGAACCCACTCCATGAAGGCCGTCCAGACATGGGAGGTGATCTGAGGATCAAGCTTAGACACTGTCCTCTGGGATCCCGTAGTGCCAGAAGACGTGAGAGAAGAGAGCCTCCGTGGTCTGCAGGGCTATAGGAAGACCGGTCCACAACAACTAGGATGGTGGTGTGCTCCTCCGAGAGGGGAAGATCTGTAACAAAGTCCACAGAGAGATGAGACTGGGGTCGTTGTGGAACCGGCAGCAGGAGGAGTTTGCCATAGGGGAGGTGTCTAGGTGTCTTGCTCTATGCGTGGGTGGAGCAGGAAGAGACGGATGGTCCAGTCCAAGATGGGCCACCAGTACTTGGCGGAGAGACTGTCGATAGTACAAGCTATACCCGGGAGCCCCGACACAGGTGTTGTGAGTGCCCAGGCGAGGAGACGGTCCTGCACATCAGAGGGCACCTAGATACACCCGTCAGGAGAGTGGGCAGGTGAGGGCTCCTGTCGCAGGGCTCAATGGATGTCCGCGTCCACATTCCACACAACAGGAGCCACAATGCAGGACAAGGGAATAATGGGTATCACTTTGTCCCTCCGATCCTCTGTGTCTTGCACCCGGTACAACGCATCGGCCATAACGTTCTTTGATCCCGGCTGGTCGGAGAGGGTAAAGTTAAACCTGGCGAATAACAGGGCCCACCTGGCCTGATGCGTTATCAGCCTCGCCGCTGTTTGAATGTACTCCAAGCTCCTGTGGTCTGTCCAGACAATGAATGGGTGATTAGAACCCTCCAAATCAAATTGTTATTTGCCACATATGCCGAAAACAACAAGTGTAGACTTTACCATAAAATGCTTACTTACAAGCCCTTAACCAACAGTGCAGTTCAAGAAAAAGATCAAATGTAACAAGACAAGGTGTCTTTTATACTGATAACAAGCTCAAACAGGTGCCATTAATACAGGTAACGAGTGGAGGATAGAGGAGCCTAAAAGAAGAAGTTACAGGTCTGTGAGAGCCAGAAATCTTGCTTGTTTGTAGGTGACCAATTACTTATTTTCCACCATAATTTGCAAATAAATTCATTAAAAATCCTACAATGTAATTTTCTGGATTTCAAATTTTGTCTGTCGTAGTTGAAGTGTACCTATGATGAAAATTACAGGCCTCTCTCATCTTTTTAAGTGGGAGAACTTGCACAATTGGTGGCTGACTAAATACATTTTTGCCCAATTGTAGGTGGGGGCGTAGTGACTAAGCATAGGGAACAAACAAACAGCGAGTAGCAGTAGTGTACCAGAGGGGGGGGGGGGGTGTCAATGTAAATTGTCAAGTGGCGATTTTTATGAATTGTTCAGCTTGGGGGTAGAAGCTGTTGAGGAGCCTTTGTCCTAGACTTGGCACTCCGGTACCGCTTGCTGTGCGGTTGCAGAGAAAACAGTCTATAGCTTGGGTGACTGGAGTCTCTGACAATTTTGTGGGCTTTCCTCTGACACCACCTATTATATAGCTCCTGGATGGCAGGAAGCTTGGCCCCAGTGATGTACTGGGCAGTTTGCACTACCCCCTGTAGCGTCTTACGGTCAGTTGCCGAGCAGTTGCCATACCAGGCGGGGATGCAACCGGTCAGGATGCTCTTGATGGTGCAGCTGTAGAACCTTTTGACTATCTGGGGGCCCAAGCCAAATCTTTTCAGTCTCCTGAGGTGGAAAAGGTTTTGTCATGCCCTCTTCACAACTGTCTTTGTATGTTTGGACCATGATAGTTTGTTGGTGATGTGGACACCAAGGAACTTGAAACTCTCGACCCGCTCCACTACAGCCCCGTCGATGTTAGTGGGGGCCTGTTCGGCCCGCCTTTTCCTGTAGTCTACGATCAGCTCCTTTGTCTTGCTCACATTGAGGGAGAGGTAGTTGTCCTGGCACCACACAGCCAGTTCTCTGACCTTCCTACAGGCCGTCTCATCGTTGTCGGTGATCATGCCTACCACTGTTGTGTTGTCAGCAAACTTAATGATGGTGTTGGAGTCGTGTTTGGCCACGCAGTCGTGGGTGAACAGGGAATACAGGAGTGGACTAAGTACACACCCCTGAGGGAACCCAGTGTTAAGGATCAGCGTGGCAGAAGTATTGTTGCCTACTCTTACCACCTGGGGACGGCCCATCAGGAAGTCCAGGATCCATTTGCAGAGGGAGGAGTTTAGTCCCAGAGTCCTTAGCTTAGTGATGAGCTTCGTGGGCACTATGGTGTTGAATGCTGAGCTCTAGTCGATGAACAGCATTCTCACATAGGTGTTCCTTTTGTCCAGGTGAAAAAGTGTGTGGAGTGCGATTGAGATTGCGTAATCTGTGGATCTGTTGGTGCGGTATGCGAAATGGAGTGGGTCTATGGTGTCCGGGAGGATGCTGTTGATGTGTGCCATTGACCAGCCTTTCAAAACACTTCATGGCTACAGACGTGACTGTCACGGGGTGTTAATCATTTAGGCAGGTTTCCTTCGCTCCCTTGGGTTTCAGAGACTATGGTGGTCTGCTTGAAAAATGTAGGTATTACAGACTCTGTCAGGGAGAGGCAGAAAATGTCAGTGAAGGTACTTGACAGTGTGTCTGCGCATGCTTTGAGTACACGTCCTGGTAATCCGTCTGGCCCAGCGGCTTTGTGAATGTTGACCTGTTTAAAGGTTTTGTTTACATCGGCTACCGAGAGCGTTATCACACAGTCATCCAGAACAGCTAGTGTTCTCGTACATGCTTCAGTATTGCTTGCCTCGAAGTGAGCATAAAAGTCATTTAGCTCGTCTGGTAGGCTCGCGTCACTGGGCAGCTCACGTCCGAGTTTCCCTTTGTAGTCTGTAATAGATTTCAAGCACTGCCACATCCGCCAAGCATCAGAGCTGGTGTAGTAGGATTCAATCTTAATCCTGTACTGACGCGTTGGTGGCACAGATTGACACAGACACACCTCTTCTCTGTCCATGATATACTGGGGTTATGCAACTGTAGCCAGGGGAAACCTAAAACTATGGGGTGTGCAGGAGTCTAATATGAGGAAAGTGATGCGTTCATGGTGGTTGTGAGTAACTGTGAGGGGAAATGGGAATCATGGTCTGGCACACCAGTCCTGTTCCTAGGGGACGGTTGTTAGGGCAAGGACTGGGATAGGGAGTTGTAAAGTGACTAGAGGAATGGGTAATGAGAAGGCCACTGACTGGTTTAGGAAATTGCCTGCAGCACCTGAGTCCACTAGGGCAGGACTCAGTTGGGGGCCAGGATAGTCAGGGAAGGTGACAGGGAGGAGGATGGGCTGGGTGGACAGAGAGAGGAGTAAGGCATGTCCATGCCTACCTGGGAAGGTGCAGGAGTGCTCCTCGGCCTGTCACTTCCTTGGCTGGTTCTCTTTCTGGGACAGGTGTTCCAGGGGTGGTCGACTCCCCGCAGTAGGAGTAGAGACCCTGTTGACGGCGACATTGATGTTCCTCAAGGGGAAGGTGCGTCATGCCAACCTCCATGGGCTCAGTCTCACTGGAGGTTCCTGGGAGAGACCCGAACCTCCTGGATGGGCGATGACAGTCACGCAGGAAACTATCCAGGCGGATGGCCATGGCGAAGAGCTGGTCCAGCATGAGGTCCTCATCGTGATAGGCCAGCTTGGTCAGGGCGAACCAAAAGTGGAAAATATAAAGTACTCAGGAAATAGTAGGAGACATTCCTCTCAGGAAAACAAGTAGCATTTACAATGACGACAAAGACAAAAGGCAGAGGGAGTATATATACAGTGATAGAGTGGGGATTGGAACCATGTGTGTGTAATGATGATGAGACAAGTCCAGGGGTTGACGAGCGAAGGGCATTTTTCAGCAGTATGTTCGGCAGCTGCTAGAAGGCCAGCAACGCCGAACGCCTGACCTGTACAGGAGGGGGAGCCAAAGCCAAGGCTGGTGTGACACATCAATCTATACACAATACAGCATAATGACAAAGCAAAAACAGGTTTTAAGAAATGTTAGCACATTTAAAAAAAGAAATTAAAAAAAGAAATAAAAACAGAAATATCACACCTACATAAATATTCAGACCCTTTACACAGTACTTTGTTGAAGCACCTTTGGCAGTGTTTACAGCCTCAAGTCTTCTTGGGTGTGACTACAAGCTTGGCAGACCTGTATTGGGGAGTTTCTCCCTATCTTCTCTGCAGACGCTCTCAAGTTCTGTCAGGTTAGATGAGGAGCGTCGCTGCACAGCTATTTTCAGGTCTCTCCAGAAATGTTAGATCAAGCTAAAGCCCTGGCTCTGGCTGGGCTTTAGCTCGATCTATAACTTGTCCCGAAAGCACTACTGCGTTGTCTTGGCTGTGTGCTTAGGGTCATTGTCCTGTTGGAAGGGGAACCTTCGCCTCAGTCTGAGGTCCTGAGTGGTCTGGAGCAAGTTTTTGCCAAGGATCTTTCTGTACTTTGCTCCGTTGATCTTTCCCCTCGATTCTGACTAGTCTCATAGTCCCTCCCGATAAAAAACATCCCGACAGCATGATGCTGCCACCACCACGTAGGGATTTTGCCAGGTTTCCTCTAGACGTGACGCTTGGGATTCAGGCCAAAGAGTTTAATCTTGGTTTCATTAGACCAGATCATCTTGTTTCTCATGTTGTTGAGCTGTATACGTTATATTTGGAAAGAATTCAGACATGACTTCTTACTCATTTTGTTACATTCCAACCTTCTAAAATTGATTAAATAAAACATTTTCCTCATCAACCTTCGCACAATACCCCATAATGACAAATAATAATGAGCTCAGGTGCATCCAGTTTCCATTGATCATGTTTGATATGTTTCTACAACTTGATTGGAGTCCACTTGTGGTAAATTCAATTGATTGGACATGATTTGGAAAGGCACACATTAAATAACTTTAGGGCTAGGCGTCCCGCTAACAGGAAAACTTCCGGTGACACTGGAGGGCGTGCAATTCAAATAAATAATCATAAATATTATGGATATTAAATATTTAGGTACATATCTTCTTGGATATAGGGGGCGCTCTTTTAATTTATGGATAAAAAAACATGCCCGTTTTAAGCGCAATATTTTGTCATGAAAAGATGCTCGACTATGCATATAATTGACAGCTTTGGAAAGAAAACACTCTGACGTTTCCAAAACTGAAAAGATATTATCTGTGAGTGCCACAGAACTCATGCTACAGGCGAAACCAGGATGAAACTTCAAACAGGAAATGAGCAGAATTTTTGAGGCTCTGTTTTCCATTGTCTCCTTATATGGCTGTGAATGTGCCATGAACGAGCCTAAGCTTTCTGCCGTTTGCCCAAGGTGTCTGCAGCATTGTGACGTATTTGTAGGCATATCATTGGAAGATTGGCCACAAGAGACTACATTTACCAGGGGTCCGCCCGGTGTCCTTTGTCTAAATTGGTGCGTAATCTTCAGCAGCAGGCATTTTGCCATGGGATTCAGAGGAGAAAGCACACTTCCACTAACGATATATCATCGAAGAGATATGTGAAAAACACCTTGAGGGTTGATTCTAAACAACGTTTACCATGTTTCAGTCGATATTATGGAGTTAATTTGGAAAAAAGTTCTGCGTTTTGATGACTGAATTTATTAATTTTTTTGGTAGCCAAACGTGATGTACAAAACGGAGCGATTTCTCCAACACAAAGAATATTTTTGGACAAACTGAACATTTGCTATCTAACTGAGAGTCTCCTCATTGAAAACATCCGAAGTTCTTCAAAGGTAAATGATTTTATTTGAATGCTTTTCATGTTTTGTGAAAATGTTGCCTGCTCAATGCTAACGCTAAATGCTACGCTAGCTATCAATACTGTTACACAAATGCTTGTTTTGCTATGGTTGAAAAGCATATTTTGAAAATCTGAGATGACAGTGTTGTTAACAAAAGGCTAAGCTTGAGAGCTAGCATATTTATTTCATTTCATTTGTGATTTTCATAAATAGTTAACGTTGTGTTATGCTAATGAGCTGCGGGGATAATTACACTCCTGGATACAGGTTTTTTTCGTAGCTAAACGTGATGAACCAAACGGAGCGATTTGTCCTAAACAAATAATATTTTTGGAAAACTGAACATTTGCTATCTAACTGAGAGTGTCCTCATTGAAAACATCTGAAGTTCTTCAAAGGTAAATTATTTTATTTGAAGGCTTTTCTTGTTTTTGTGAAAATGTTGCATGCTGAATGCTGCGCTAAATGCTACGCTAGCTATCAATAATCTTACACAAATGCTTGTTTTGCTATGGTCGAAAAGCATATTTTGAAAATCTGAGATGACAGTGTTGTTAACAAAAGGCTAAGCTTGAGAGCTAGCATATTTATTTTATTTCATTTCCGATTTTCATGAATAGTTAACGTTGCGTTATGGTAATGAGCTTGAGGCTGTATTCACGATCCCGGATCCGGGATGGCTAGAATCAAGAGGTTAACCCTTTCCTTAACCATACTCATACCGAGTTAATGTCTAACCTTAAGATTTTGGACTAAATGGCTAAACTTAACCTCCGGAATTTGACATTTGAGAACATGGATAAACGTCTAATTCTGAAGTGAGACTGTGAGAGTTAGTTGGTTTTGTTGGAGGTGGAATTGTCAAATCCAGAAGCTGCTCCTGGCATTATACGTAAAGCTGACATTGCCATTGCCTGCACAGAGTCACATAAAGAGAAATCCCATGCAGCTTTGTTCACAAGTTCGAACACTGGAATGAGAGATATAATCTACACCTCGATTCTGGGATAGAAATCCTCATTATTTTGTTGAATGACTTTCAATTTGAGCATCATTATTTCCATATAGCCTTCATTTTCTCGTTCTGAACATCTTTTTTATTTATTTTATTTTACCTTTATTTAACCAGGTAGGCAAGTTGAGAACAAGTTCTCATTTACAATTGCGACCTGGCCAAGATAAAGCAAAGCAGTTCGACAGATAAAACGACACAGAGTTACACATGGAGTAAAAACAAACATACAGTCAATAATGCAGTATAAACAAGTCTATATACAATGTGAGCAAATGAGGTGAGAAGGGAGGTAAAGGCAAAAAAGGCCATGATGGCAAAGTAAATACAATATAGCAAGTAAAATACTGGAATGTGAGAATACTGGAACTCATCTAATGTGAGTGGGACGGGTGTGGCTTCGTGACAATAATCAAGAGCAGCTGCTTACCTATATGACGGCTCCATTGCAGTTATATGTTCTATATCAAACCTTGAGGGGCTGTGGTAGTGGAAAATATCAAACTGGTGGATATAGTATGTCTGTAGCTGTTACGAAAGCTTCTTCTATTTAGTGGGTTGATGACAATGCAACACTCACACTCACACTCTCACACACACACACACACACACACACACACACACACACACACACACACACACACACACACACACACACACACACACACACACACACACACACACACAATTACTACAACTACTGATCACAGTCTTACATTGGAGCTCTGTTTGAGAAAGAAATGCTTCTATTCAACAGAGACATCTTGACTGCCTGGAGGTAGAAATTGGTTCAAATTGTCAAAACAGTGGCTGCAGTGTGCCTTGTGTTCATGTAGTGTACGTGTGTGTTTGTGCGTGTGTCATGTGCGCACATGTGTTTTTGGGCAGATTAGAGAATTCATTGCTACTGTTTTGTGCCGAATGCAGTGCCCCATGGGTGCAGCTGCATTAAACGAGCTGCAACCTACACTATGATGATCAGAGAAATACCTTCTCCACGGCCCATAAGTCTTCATCTGCTTTGTTCTCACGAGGAGAAGAGGTAGTCTGAGGACACACACAGCAAAGCCACAGTAGACTGTGTGTGTGTGTGTGTGTGTGTAGACTGATCTGCCTTGTGTGTGATCTGCCTGGCGCAATGAGGTATGTGTGTGTGTGTCACTTCGTGTTCTATATCATTCCCTGAGGGGCTGTGGTAGTGGTGCAGGTCAAACTGGTGGATACATGTCTATAGCTGTTACTAAAGCTTATTCTATTTAGTGGGTTGATCCCATTATTAATCATTGAGAGTAAATATTTTTTTACAAGTGAGCCCTGCATCAACACAATTTACAAATACAATATAATACAAGTATACAAGATTACAAAACATACTCAAGAGAAACCATCACATTTTTCAGCAAAGCGGTCCCCAATCAACATGTTGAACTGCCTGAGAGTCACTAGTATATATAGTTGTAGGGATCTTCTAAAGATTGTTACATACATGGGGTGCAAAGAAACCAAAAGCAACTTTACCTAACTCTGTGGAATCTGCAGGATGATTTTCCTGCTCTAGCAAACTGGCTCAAATTAAGGTCCTACATCTGTACTCACAGCCTGGTTCAGGCGAATTGATGAAAGCCTCCGAATAAGCAATGAGTGATGAACTGTATCAAATTCTTTAATCAAATCAAATCAAATGTATTTATATAGCCCTTCTTACATCAGCTGATATATCAAAGTGCTGTACAGAAACCCGGCCTAAAACCACAAACAGCAAGCAATGCAGGTGTAGAAGCACGGTCAGTGGAGAGGGCAGCACAATGTTGCCTTTTATCCACACAATTAATCACATATCCTCACAACGCATCCATAGTCTTTTTTCTGGTTATTATACCACACGTATGCATACACACATGCATGTGCACACACACACACACAAATACACACACACACACACACACACACAATGACCTCCACCACGTGTGTCCCGTGGCTTTACTCTGGGGAGATTTCCAAAAGATAACTATGACTGCTGATTTGGGGGTTTCCAGATGTGTAACCACAGCCTAACGTTGGACCTCTGTGAAAGAAAGACCCGTCTCTATTCAGCAGAGACATCTTGAATGCCAGGAGGTAGAAATTGGTTCAAATTGTCAAAACAGTGACTTGAACACAAATATACAAACAGTGGCTGCAGTGTGCCTTTTGTATCAGTACTTACCCGCCTACCCGCCCACTTTGTGTCTGTCTGTGTGTTTCGCAGTGTGTGTGTGTGTGTGTGTGTGTGTGTGTGTGTGTGTGTGTGTGTGTGTGTGTGTGTGTGTGTGTTTGATCTCTCACTTCTCTTTATGTCTTTGAGCCAATACTTTTAAGATGTGGCTTCTTTTCTGTGCTTTTTACTATGGCTGTCTAGGCAGCCAGATCGCTCAAGATCCAATGTGAAATTGGACGACCGTCCAGGTAAGCAGGACATCGATAGATGACTTAAAAACCCGCCACCAGGAGCAACATTGAGCGTTATTACCATCAAGTATGCTTGCAGGTTGCTAGGGCATTGTGGATGGGGATGTTGGATGGGCGTATGCCGCGAGCTCTGGCTTTGAGTGTTCCCTCTTCAGTACCAGTCCTGGGTATTTTTGTTGTTGTTGCTGTTTGAACCCTATTCCAACCTTAACCATTACCTTAACCATTTGAAATTCATGTCTAAACTTAACCGTCAAGTTGTTTTTGTTTTGACCCTATCCCAAAACTTAACCCTTACCTTAACCATTTGGAATGAATGCATAAACTCAACCTTCGTAATTTGACCTACAGTGGTTCTTCCTTTAAACGTTACGAGGTTATGCCGTGACCGTTAGTGGTAAAAGGTGGCATCCTGTCATTGCACCACACTATCAGAATTAGGGAGTTAGAACACTGATCTATCTGTAGTCTAAACTGTGGCAATTAATGGAGGCGTTTTCAGTCCGAGAGTCTCTCCTCTGGCACCAGAATCCTGCATCAGGCAACAACAACAACAAACTGTTGGTGGTCATGGAGTTAAGAGAGAACTTGGGTAAATACAATCGGTGGACTGATGATTTTTGAAAAATAGGCACGGTGGGCTTTTGGTTTCTCTCCCGCTAAAAACAGGGGGAAAAAGTAAGGAACTTGTCTGTCGACCCTGCATTAAAGACCAAAATTGGTTAAAGAAAATTGTGATAAAGAAAAATAAAGCTTGGGAAATCTTTTTGTATCCAAATCCGGCTTTAAACTTCTTCACAACAGTATCTCGGACCTGCCTGGTGTGTTCCTTGTTCTTCATGATGCTCTCTGCGCTTTTAACGGACGTCTGAGACTATCACAGTGCAGGTGCATATATACGGAGACTTGATTACACACAGGTGGATTGTATTTATCGTCATTAGTCATTTAGGTCAACATTGGATCATTCAGAGATCCTCAATGAACTTCTGGAGAGAGTTTGCTGCACTGAAAGTAAAGGGGCTGAATAATTTTGCACGCCCAATTTTTCAGCTTTTGATTTGTTAAAAAAGTTTGAAATGTCGTTCCACTTCATGATTGTGTCCCACTTGTTGTTGATTCTTCACAAAAAAATACAGTTTTATATCTTTATGTTTGAAGCCTGAAATGTGGCAAAAGGTCGCAAAGTTCAAGGGGGCCGAATACTTTCACAAGGCACTGTAGATGGGCTGTTTACAGATGGGCCATGTACAGGTGCAGTGATCTGTGAGCTGCTCTGACAGCTGGTGCTTAAAGCTAGTGAAGGAAATATGAGTCTCCAGCTTCAGAGATTTTTGCAGTTCGTTCCAGTCATTGGCAGCAGAGAACTATTATAATTGTAATATTATAAATACAAGTTCAATCTGTACTTCAGTGCGCATCTGGTGAGCATTATGAAAACAGAGGAAGAAAGAGGTGGAGAGCGAGAGGTGTAAAACACAGAAAGGGAAAGAGGTAAGAACAGAGGAGCAGGGAAGTCAGCATATGATTAATGAATCACAGTGCTACGTTAATATTCTCTCAGTTCATCACAATTACATAATAGTGTCTCTAGTGTTGTTTCATAACCAGCCTTGGGCTCCCAGTCGGCCCGAAGGTTATCTTGATACTACCCATCCCGGATGAGGGAGCATAATCATCGCCTTACACTAATTAGCATAACGCAACGGACATAAATATCCCTAGAAAATATTCTTATTCATGAAAATCACAAATGAAATATATTGAGACACAGCTTAGCCTTTTCTAATCACCCTGTCATCTCAGATTTTCAAAATATGCTTTACAGCCAAAGCTAGAAAAGCATTTGTGTAAGTTTATCGATAGCCTAGCATAGCATTATGCCTTGCTAGCAGCAGGCAACCTTGTCACAAATCAGAAAAGCAATCAAATTAAATTGTTTACCTTTGATGAACTTCGGATGTTTTCACTCACGAGACTCCCAGGTAGATAGCCAAAGTTCATTTTTCCCAAAAGGCGAAATAGCTCTGTTTGTTCTTCACGTTTGGCTGAGAAATCGACCGGAAATTGCAGGCACGAAAACGGCTCCATAATATTGTCAGAAACATGGCAAACGTTGTTTAGAATCCATCCTCAAGGTGCTTTTCTAATATCTATTTGATAATATATCCGTCGGGACAATTCGTTTTCCACTAGGACCGATTGGAGTAATGGCTACCTCTGTATTTTACGCGAGAATCTCTCTCGGAGCCACCATGTGACCACTTACGCAATGTGGCCGTCTTTGGCTATTCTTCAACAGAAATGCGTAAAACTACGTCACAATGCTGTAGACACCTTGGGGAATACGTAGAAAGCGTAGGCTCGTTGATGGTACATTCACAGCTGAATAGGGAGTCATTGGAACGCAACGCTTTCAAAACCTGGGGCACTTCCGGATTGGATTTTTCTCAGGCTTTCGCCCGCAACATCAGTTCTATTATACTCACAGACAAAATCTTTACAGTTGTGGAAACGTTAGTGTTTTCTTTCGAAAGCTGTCAATTATTTGCGTATTCTAGCATCTTTTCCTGACAAAATATCCCGTTTGAAACGAGAACGTATTTTTTTTCAAAAATGAAAATACTGCCCCCTAGTACCAAGAGGTTAAGAGCGGGTGAGGTGGCAAAGACGGGACTGGGGTTTGGCATCCTCTCTCACATCAAAACATACCTACAGACGAGAGACAGATGGAGAGCGAAAGAGATAGCATGTTTAAGCCTTGTGTTTTTTAATTCTAACACTGTCAGTCACCGTAATCATCAGGAGGTGAAATGCAAAACTGACCTTGGATCATTAACCTCTCTACGCTAGCATCCCACCACGTCAACAGCCAGTGAAACTGCAGGGCGCCAAATTCAAAACAGAAATCCCATAATAAAAATTCCTCAAACGTACAAGTTTTTTACACCATTTTAAAGATACACTAGTTGTAAATTCAGCCAGTGTCCGATTTCAAAAAGGCTTTACGACGAAAGCACACCAAACGATTATGTTAGGTCAGAGCCAAGTCACAGAAAAACAGCCATTTATCCAGCCAAAGAAAAAGCTGAAATAGAGAAAATTCATCACTAACCTTTGATGATCTTCATCAAATGACACTCATAGGACTTTATGTTACACAACGCATGTATGTTTTGTTCGGTAAAGTTCATATTTATATTGAAAAATTAACGCGCCAATGTAATGTTCAGTAGTTCCAAAATATCCCGTGATTTTGCAGAGAGCCACATCAATTTACAGAAATACTCATAATAAACATTGCTAAAAGATACAACTGTTATGCATGGGATTTTAGATCCACTTCTCCTTAATCAACGGCTGTGTCAGATTTTTTAAAAACTTTAAGGAAAAAGCACACCATGCAATAATCTGAGTACAACGCTCAGAGACCAAAACAACCCAAACAGATATTCGCCTTGTGTAGTCAACAGAAGTCAGAAATAGCATTATAAATATTCACTTACCTTTGATGATCTTCATCATAATGCACTCCCAGGAATCCCAGTTCCACAATAAATGTTTGTTTTGTTGGATAATGTTGGATAATGTCCATAATTTATGCCCAAATACCTCCTTTTTGTTCGCGCGTTTAGCCTAGTAATCCAAATTCATAAACTTTTGTTATTGACCAAATACTTATTTTCCACCATAATTTGCAAATAAATTCATAAAAAATCCTACAATGTGATTTTCTGGATTTGTTTTTCTCATTTTGTCTGTCATAGTTGAAGTGTACCTATGATGAAAATTACAGGCCTCTCTCATCTTTTTAAGTGGGAGAACTTGCACAATTGGGGGCAAAATACTAAATACTTGTTTTGCCCCACTGTATACACAGTATATATATATATATATATATATATATATATATATATATATATATATATATATATATATATATATATATATATCTATATATATATATATATATGTGTGTGTGTGTGTGTGTCATCCTTACCATTCCCTGTCTTGAATACAATCAGCATAGCATCTCCAAGTTCTTCTTAATGGCTAAAGGTGGCATGCCTGTGACAGGGCCCATAGAAGACCCTGTCACTTAGCAATCGGCTTGGGGACACACACACGGACACGCAAACACACAGACCCAGAGAGGTCCCTCCACAGCTGTAAAGGCACCAGGTTGACTGTCGCTGGTTCACTGACACTATCCCTCTGTTCCCTGTCCCAGTGTGTAACCAGGGTGACAAGCAGAGTATAAAGGCAGTATTGGTAGACCATGGGATTGCTGTTACTTCAGAAGGATATAATGAGGGGAGTCAGGAGGGAGTGATCCTGTGAGATCTATGGGAGTGAGTAGGGGTAGTGGTTAGGGGATTATCTGGGACCCAGCTGGAAGGAAGATCTCCATCTCATGAGATTTTAAGTGGAATTTAATGATCTCCATGTATATGGTAATGTAGAGTCAATTAACATAATTGACCCCTTGTTAAGAGAGAGGTTCTTGCCTCTGCTCTATCTCGTTCTCTCAATTCAATTCAATTTAAGGGCTTTATCAGCATGGGAAAAATATGTTAACATTGCCAAAGCAAGTGAACTAGATAATAAACAAAAGTGAAATAAACAACAAACATTAACAGTAAATATTACACTCACAAAGGTTCCAAAAGAATAAAGAGATTACAAATGTCATATTATGTGAAAATGGTTAAAGTACAAAAGGGAAATAAATAAACATACATTGTATTTAAAATGGTATTTGTTCTTCACTGGTTGTCCTTTTCTTGTGGCAACAGATCACAAATCTTGCTGCTGTGATGGCAACCTGAGGTATTTTACCCAATAGATATGGAGTATATTTACATTTTTGAATTCTTTGTGTATCTGAGGGAAATATGTGTCTCTAATATGGTCATACAATTGGCAAGAGGTTTTTATTTATGTATTTATTTATTTTACCTTTATTTAACCAGGTAGGCAAGTTGAAAACAAGTTCTCATTTACAATTGTGACCTGGCCAAGATAAAGCAAAGCAGTTCGACACATACAACGACACAGAGTTACACATGGAGTAAAACAAACATACAATCAATAATACAGTAGAAACAAGTCTATATACGATGTGAGCAAAAGAGGTGAGATAAGGGAGGTAAAGGCAAAAAAAGGCCATGGTGGCAAAGTAAATACAATATAGCAAGTAAAACACTGGAATGGTAGATTTGCAGTGGAAGAATGTGAAAAGTAGGAATAAAAATAATGGGGTGCAAAGGAGCAAAATAAACAAATAAAATAAATACAGTAGGGAAAGAGGTAGTTGTTTGGGCTAAATTATAGGTGGGCTATGTACAGGTGCAGTAATCTGTGAGCAAATCTGACAGCTGGTGCTTAAAGCTAGTGAGGGAGATAAGTGTTTCCAGTTTCAGAGATTTTTGGAGTTCGTTCCAGTCATTGGCAGCAGAGAACTGGAAGGAGAGGCGGCCAAAGAAATAATTGGTTTTGGAGGTGACCAGAGAGATATACCTGCTGGAGCGTGTGCTACAGGTGGGTGATGCTATGGTGATCAGCGAGCTGAGATAAGGGAGGACTTTACCTAGCAGGGTCTTGTAGATGACATGGAGCCAGTGGGTTTGGCAACGAGTATGAAGCGAGGGCCAGTCAACGAGAGCGTACAGGTCGCAATGGTGGGTAGTATATTGGGCTTTGGTGACAAAACGGATGGCACTGTGATAGACTGCATCCAATTTGTTGAGTAGGGTATTGGAGGCTATTTTGTAAATGACATCGCCGAAGTCGAGGATTGGTAGGATGGTCAGTTTTACAAGGGTATGTTTGGCAGCATGAGTGAAGGATGCTTTGTTGCAAAATAGGAAGCCAATTCTAGATTTAACTTTGGATTGGAGATGTTTGATGTTGGTCTGGAAGGAGAGTTTACAGTCTAACCAGACACCTAGGTATTTGTATTTGTCCACGTATTCTAAATCAGGTTAGGAAGTGCAGCTCAGGTTCCACATCATTAATTCAATTTCAGGGTTTTATTGGCATGGGAAACATATGTAAACATTGCCAAAGCAAATTAAATGGAAAATAAACTAAAGTAAAATAAACAATAAAAATGTACAATAAACATTACATTCACAAAAGTTGCATCTCTCTCTTTCTTTCTCTCTCTGCTCTTCTCCAGTTCCATCTCTCTCTCTTTCTTTCTCTCTCTGCTCTTTAGGTTCATCTCTCTGTAGGTGATGGCTTTCTTATGGAACATTTAGGAATCGCTTCCAATTAGTTAGCTGTTGAATTTAACAGCTCTTTTCTGGATTTTTATACTGAGCGGGTATCGGCCTAATTCTGCTCTGCATGCATTATTTGGTGTTCTACGTTGTAAACGGAGGATATTTTTGCAGAATTATGCATGCAGAGTCTCAATTTGGTGTTTGTCCCATTTTGTGAATTCTTCTCCTTTTTGGAACATCATTATTTTTTGTCTTACTGAGATTTACTGTCAGGGCCCAGGTCTGAGAGAATCTGTGCAGAAGATCTAGGTGCTGCTGTAGACCCTCCTTGGTTGGGGACCAAAGCACCAGATTATCAGGAAAGAGTAGACATTTGATTCAGATTTTAGTAGGGTGAGGCCGGTGAGACCGGGTGCTGCAGACCGTTCTAGTGCCCGCCCTAATTCGTTGATATGTATGTTGAATAGGGTGGGGCTTAAGCTGCATCCCTGTATCACCCCACGGCCCTGTGGAAAGAAAGGTATGTTTTTTGCCAATTTTAACCGCACACTTGTTGTTTGTGTACATGGTTTTTATAATGTTGTATGTTTTTCCCCCAACACCACTTTCCATCAATTTGTATAGCAGACTCTCATGCAATATTGAGTCAAACATATTTCTAAATTAACAAAGCATGAGAAGACTTTGCCTCTGTTTTGGTTTGTTTGTCAATTAGGGTGTGCAGGGTGAATACGTGATCTGTCATTTGGTAAAAAGCCATTTTTACATTTGCTCAGTACATTGTTTTGACTGAGGAAATGTACAAGTCTGCTAATGATTTTCCCAAGGTTGTTGTTGACGCATATCCCACGGTAGTTATTTGGTTCAAATGTGTCTCCACTTTAGTGGATTGGTGTGATCAGTCCTTGGTTTCAAATATTGGGGAAGATGCCAGAGCCAAGGATGATGTTGAAGAGTTTAACTTGTTATGGCTGCAATCCTGCTAACGGGATCGATATGACAACTACCAATGAAAATAGAGGGCGCCAAATTCAATCCACAGAAATCTCATAATTACAATTCCTAAAACATACATGTGTTTCATATCATTTTAAAGTTAATCTTGTTGTTAATCCCACCAAAGTGTCCGATTTCAAATAGGCCTTTCAGCGAAAGCACTACAAACGATTATGTTAGGTCTCCAAGAAACCACAATAAGCACAGCCATTTTCCAGCGAAATATAGCATTCACAAAAAGCAGAAATAGAGATAAAATGAATCACTAACCTTGAGTTATCTTCATCAGATGACACTCATAGGACTTCATGTTACACAATACATGCATGTTTTGTTTGATAAAGTTCATATTTATATAAAAAATCTGAGTTTACATTGGCATATTAGATTCGCTAGTTCCAAAAACATCAAGTGATTTTGCATAGCCACATCATTTCAACAGAAATACACATCATAAATGTCGATGATAATACAAGTTATACACATGGAATTATAGATATACCTCTCCTTAATGCAACCACTGTGTCAGATTTCAAAAAAAGTTTAGGGAAAAAGCAACCCATCCAATAATCTGAGATGGAGCTCAGAACAGTAGCCAAATTAGCCACCATGTTGGAGTCAACAGAAACCAGAAAATACATGATAAATGTTTCCTTACCTTTGATGAACTTCATCAGAATGCAGTTCTAGGAATCCCAGGTCCACAATAAATGCTTGATTTGTTCGAAAATGTCTGATATTTATGTCCAATTAGCTACTTTGGTTAGCGTGTTTGGTAAATAATTCCAAAGTCACAAAGCACGTCCACTATAACGTGACGAAATGTCCAAAAGTTCCGTAACAGTCAGTAGAAACATGTCAAACAATGTACTGAATCAATCTTTAGAATGTTGTTTACATATATCTTGAATAACATTCCAACCGGAGAATTAGAATGACTTCAGATGACCGGTGGAACGCAGGTCCTTCCCCTGTGAACGTGAATAGTGAAAGCATGGTCAACTCGTGGCAGTGGTGACTATTTCCTGTCTCATTCGGATCCCCCTTCAAATTAGAGTCATCAGACAAAGTTCTATTGACTGTTGACATCTAGTGGAAGGCGTAAGAAGTGAAAACTCATCCTTATCTTGCTGTAATTTCAATGAGAGCTTGATTGAAAATCTGCCACCCCCAGAAAAAATACAAACTGGAAGTGGAATTTCTCAGGTTTTTGCCTGCAATATGAGTTCTGTTATACTCACAGACATAATTCAAACAGTTTTAGAAACTTCAGAGTGTTTTCTATCCCATACTAATAATAATATGCATATATTAGCAATCTAGGACAGAGTAGGATGCAGTTCACTATGGGCACGCAATTCATCCAAAGTGAAAATACTGCCACCTATCCCCAACAAGTTTTAAACACATAGGTGCTGGGCAAATAAAGAACACTAGTATAAAACTAGATACTGATAATCTATTATTGAGAAGGGAATTGTATTGGATTCACTGTTTGTGAACCATGTCTCCTAGACGACTGAACCAAGAGTTTGATATCAGACCATTTCTTATCTGAATATGTTACTTTACTTTGATTTGTCTTGCCTTCCAGGTTACCCACTTGGTCATTTTGTAAATATACTTTTCTGGAACCATGGCATCTCATCGTTATTTCATTATTAGAGATACACAAATGTGTTTTGCACCCACCGTGCGTCATGTACGAAATAGTCATGTGAGGTGAAATGTGTGATGTGAGCACTGTGCGTTTGACCTGACGAAGATCCGTTTCGGATGGAAACGTTGTCAATATAGCAGTGACTTAGGAATCGTTTTAATACTCATCAATACTCACTCATTGATACAATTGAGACATGGATTGTGCATGTGCGCAATTCAGAGGATGAATGGGCAAGACAAAATATTTATGGTCTTTGAACAGGGTATGGTAGTAGGTGCCGGGCACACCAGTTTGAGTGTGTAAAGAACTGTTCTGAGCACAAAAGGTTGTGCAACTCAATATTAGGAAGGTGCTCCTAATGCTTTTTACTCTGTGTACTGTTTAAACCCCTATTACAAAAACTACTACTGTACCTACAGTACCTAACATCATTACAAAATTTTAACCTCATGAGTTACCACACCCGGTCTCAGGGATGGCTAACTCTGGAAATTCCTTTGGTGTCTACTCAGTTATGTAAATAAGCTTTTAGTTTTCATGCACCTTGTGGAACAATCTTCAAATGTTCTTAAATGTAATATTTTGGTGACTCAGAAAGCTGATTGAGGACCTTATTACTGATGAATGTGTTTATTTTTATGAATGGTTTTCTTTCTGCTTGCATTTTGTATTTATATTCTGATCTGTGCATTTTCTGTAATTTCTCTCATTTATTGGCTCATCTGTGAAAGAAACCTTGGTCTCAGAATGGCCCCTGTAACATCTGCTTCCAACTCACACTCTCAAACATGTACATCCCCTGAACGCAGCTCACTTTCCAGATCCCAATTGATCCCAATGAATTCTGATCACCTGTTCACACACCTGTATGTCATTATCACACACTAGAGGTTTTGTTTGTTTTGTGACACTTCTATTCAGACCTCTGTTCTTTTACCTGTAATTTAATCCTCCTGTGTATGACAGTTTTGGCCTGCCTCACTAACGACGCCTTTTGCCTTTTCCCTGCCTGTACTTCAGCCTGTCGGATTTCCTGTTATCTACCTATTGCCTGATCTCCCAGATGACGTTATTAGCCTGTTCCCTGCCTGAACTGTCTTTTTGGACCCCTGTGTATGACCTTCTGCCTGCCCCTGGACCCAGCTACCTGCTTCCTCCTGTGGTCCTTTACAAATATACACCTGCTGCGCCCTGCGCTTGAAACCAGCTCTCTGTCTCCCATCGTGTTCTTACAACTCCCTGATAAAAGGTTAAGGTTAAATCAAATCAATTAAATAAATTAATGTTCTTACCCAATGGCATTATGCATTGACATCCACGTTATTTTTACATTCTACAATATGTCAGAATAACGTGGGCAATGGACTGCATGATCCTGACACAAACACACTAATAAAGTCTGTTCATGTGGTAGCTAATCAGTCACGCCATTTGAGATGTTCAATAGTTATTAAGGGGTTACTGTATAATGTTTTAAAATGAGAAAGTAACCAGAAGCCTGTCCCTTTGTAATAGAATGCTTTGTGTTGAAGCCAACATTCAATGTTGTCTTGCTCATAGCCTAATAACCACACATGGTTTGACTGAAACAAGCCAACAGACTAGTGCAACACCTTTCAATTGAAATGGTGGGAAACAAATGAAGGCACCTACAACTCTCATAAAAACCAATCAGAAATTAAATCACAAAATAATTATATTGGAGCAGTAGAACTTCTAAATCGGCTACCATAACTTCAATGACTTTTCAAGGACCAAATAGCCTAGAGGAAATGTCAGATTTCAAGGTAGGCTATTCCATGCTGATTGAATTGCGCATTGCAAATATTCAAACAAGAATACGATTTTTTTTAATACCTAGTTTGGATACCCAGTCTTGCCTTTTCCTACTGCTACTGTTGTCGGTCTTTGCTCCATGCAACAACCAGCTATTTGAGGGCTTTTGTTGCTGAGAAGGACATGCACATAAGTAATGTAATTGGGGATCGGACCCTTTTTACCAATATCCAAATCTAACTGCCTGTAGCTCAAGACCTGAAGCAAGGATATGCATATTCTTGATACTATTTAAAGGGAACCACTTTGAAGTGTGTGGAAATGTGAAAATAATGTAGGAGAATATAACACATTAGATCTGGTAAAAATGTATACAAACCAAAAAACATTAGTTAACATTAAATCACATAGGAGTTTAGGCATAATTTAGAATTTGGCCACTAGATTTCAGCAGTGCATGTGCAAAGTTTCAGACTGATCCAGTGAAGCATTGCATTACTGCAGACACAGCAGGGGTTAAAACTATAGAAACCAGTTCCTACATTTGAATATGAAAATTGATTTTTTCAAACAAAACTATTATACATTTTTATCTTTGGGACCCTCTGACAAATCAGAGCAAGATTAATGAATGTAAGTAATTGATCTACCTTCAGAGGTAAATGTATCAAACCCATTTCATGTAATAAACATTATTTGTGCACTCTCCTCAAACAATAGCATGGTATTTTCTCACTGTAATAGCTACTGTAAATTGGACACTTCAGTTAGATTAACAAGAATTGAAGCTTTCTGCCCATATAATACATGTCTGTGGCATGGAAAGCTGGCTGTTACTTACAATGTCATTCTAGTCACATTAGCGCACGTTAATAACAACTGTTGCGGTATAGGGACACCGATCCTGTAGAGGTTTAAAATGTCCGATTTGATTTGCCCTAATGAAAAATGTATCAACCCCTACAAAAATGTCTATCTATTATAATCCACATAATAAGTCACATTTCCTGTTACTGCAGGATTATTTTCCTGCTGTAGCAAACTAGCTCACATTAAGATCCTAGGGCGCGCGTATGACAAATCATCTAGATAACGATCAAACAGCTTCTGGAATCCGTTTCTTTAATCAACTATTTAGCCTAGTTGACCATTATTAAAATATGTTTTATTACTGATGGGGACGATCGACAGGTCCAGAGAGTTTCCACAACGTTCACTGTATGTTGAACCCTGACACAGAGACAGTCAAAACGTTCACTGTATGTTGAACCCTGACACAGAGACAGTCAAAACGTTCACTGTATGTTGAACCCTGACACAGAGACAGTCAAAACGTTCACTGTATGTTGAACCCTGACACAGAGACAGTCAAAACGTTCACTGTATGTTGAACCCTGACACAGAGACAGTCAAAACGTTCACTGTATGTTGAACCCTGACACAGAGACAGTCAAAACGTTCACTGTATGTTGAACCCTGACACAGAGACAGTCAAAACGTTCACTGTATGTTGAACCCTGACACAGAGACAGTCAAAAAGTTCACTGTATGTTGAACCCTGACACAGAGACAGTCAAAACGTTCACTGTATGTTGAACCCTGACACAGAGACAGTGACATTCCCTTGCCGTTGTTGCCTCTTCAGAAAGGAGGGTTATTTTTGGTCAATTGCATATTACTGTTTGAGTAAGTCATTGATAAAAAATGGTGAACCAAAAGCTATCATGAACAGGCAACATTGTATCACTGTCACCCTTGTGACCAGTTAAAAAGGTGTCACACTGCCCAGTCCAACCGTATCGAACCCTGCCTACCCACCCCTCTGTCTGTGTGTTTCGCAGTGTGTGTGTGTGTGTGTGTGCGTGTGTGTGTGTGTGCATGCGAGGCTCCAGAGTATCAGGGACACAGACCATTTCCCTAGAGCTGATGTATCCTAACTGACGAACAGCCAAATGTCAGCCATCCTTTAAGCCCCACATGCATTATGTATAAGTCTGTCTGTCCAAATAAAGACACCTGTTATATGCTACACACCCACATGCACGTGCACACACACACACACACACACACACATCCACGCACACATGCACCCAGACGCGCGCACACACACACTCACACTCTAGGACAGCGACAAGCCCTACAAAACTCGTCTGAAGGTATCCCAGTGCAATTGTTTTTAAATGAATGGAAGTATATATGGAAGTAGTTTAGTGCCCCCCAAAAAAGTATTTTAAATATTTTTTTAACATCATCTTTCTTATATATCTAAGATATAGAATAGACACTTTAAAACAAACTTCCTTTTGATTTCTTTTTTTTACCATCTTTATTTCCATGTATGAATCTGTTATTCAATGAGTTTCTATGGTCTAATAGCAGAAAGGCCAAATTCTATTCTAGAGCCTCCTCTCCATTTCAAGACATTCTATTTGAAATGTTACATCCCTCCATCTCGATTGAATGCTTGCTGGAAGAAAACAATGTTTTAAAATATCTGGCACACAGCATTTTTACATGCCAGATGAGATACATAGCTTTCTAGATACTATGAAACTCTTATATTTAGTGTTGTTTTTTTCTATCTTGTTCAACATGTCAAATGTGCTGTATGGAAATGCATTGGAATTTAATGGCAAACACTTTAATTGGCTGGTTACGAACGGAACGACTGATGGACTGGAGGTATTGATACGCTGCCACAGATCGTTTCTGAATGCAGATCCTTTATGCCTGTACAGGACTTCCCAACTCAACTGTCTGTCAGTCATGAGCTAGTGAATGTTCCTGACTGGAAGTTATATGCAATCTGGTACATGTCCTCCCACACATGTGACGCAAAAGCAGGTGTTTAGAAGCCTACCTTGTTGATCTTGGGAAGATTATTTGTGTGTCAGGATTCCGTGTTTCAATGTGTGTGTGTGTGTGTGTGTGTGTGTGTGTGTGTGTGTGTGTGTGTGTGTGTGTGTGTGTGTGTGTGTGTGTGTGTGTGTGTGTGTGTGTGTGTGTGTGTGTGTGTGTGATTGGTGACTGTTGCATAAGGATGACGTGATAAACCCATCGACAGGCAGTCACACAGGGTCAGGCTCTCCACCTACTGAGCCTGCACACGTTTTGCAGGTGTGACATGTGTCAGTGTATTCTCCTACGACTGTCTGACACACTAACTGGTGGCTTTCTTCATTGTGGCTGCACAGTTCAGATGATGTCTGACACACTAACTGGTGGCTTTCCTCATTGTGGCTGCACAGTTCAGATGATGTCTGACTAACTAACTGGTGGCTTTCTTCATTGGCTGCACAGTTCAGATGATGTCTGACACACTAACTGGTGGCTTTCTTCATTGTGGCTGCACAGTTCAGATGATGTCTGACACACTAACTGGTGGCTTTCTTCATTGTGGCTGCACAGTTCAGATGATGTCTGACACACTAACTGGTGGCTTTCTTCATTGTGGCTGCACAGTTCAGATGATGTCTGACACACTAACTGGTGGCTTTCTTCATTGTGGCTGCACAGTTCAGATGATGTCTGACACACTAACTGGTGGCTTTCTTCATTGTGGCTGCACAGTTCAGATGATGTCTGACACATGCAATGGCTTGAGTTTCTGTTGAGCATGAATATACTGCATGCGGATTAAACATATGTTTTTCAAAAAAGACTGGTAAAATCCACACCTATCTTGGTTTTATTGCATATTCAATGTTTTACAGTGTTGCCAGCGAGATACTGTATATTTATAATTTTTCACTTGCCCTTTTTTCATTCCGATTTTTCAAGCGCCACAGATCTCATCACACCTGTCTGACAACCAATTGATTGCATAACAACAGAGATCATAACAAGGGGCCCGCCCCAATGAAGCTCTAATTTAAATCCAGATCATAAGTTGACACATTTCCTTTCACTTTGTGTTGCGCAAGGTTCGAATCCATGGAAACACATCCTCGTCAACAGCCACACTCTCCTCCTCCCTCCCCTGCTGTGAGAGAACTTCCTCAAGAAAGGCACGCCCACACTTGACACATGTTTATTGAGTACATGCATGTATACACTCAAACACATCATAAAACATACACCTACTCCCTTTCCTCCCACTCTTTCAACCTGCCAGTATGCCACTGCGCCAGCGCCCAGAATCATTAACGAGGAATTGAGTCATTAAAGGGGCAATCTGCAGTTGCTATATACGTTCAATTAATCATATGAACCCATTCAATATAACTTAGAAATGCCTAATGAGCTTAGTTTAACTGTCGTACCCCATCAGAACCCCAAATATAAGCTCGTTATACCCCAATGTAAACAAAGTAAATACTATATAGCCTCAAATGATGGTTAAAACTCTAGTTTTGATATCATGGATGGTCGTCCTTGCATACATAGCTCTATCTATGAATTTGACCGTGGTTACATTTCTCCAGCCATATCCCTCAGATTTTTACTGAAACATCGCGGGGAGGGAGGTTTGTTATTATTTCAACTGCTGATTGCCGCTTTAGAAAAGTGAGATTATACGAGTGAAGTAAGCAGAAAACCACACATCAACCTTTCATCGCTGAGCTAGGTTGAGCTGCCTACGCAATTTATGGGTGGCAACGAATTAGCAAAGGAAGAGGGAAGTGATAGATGAGGGTACAGAGGAGGAGAGAATAAATGGAGAGATGGGGATGAGGTTTGGTAGGTATAGCACAGAGGGAGTGAGAGTAGGGGTGCGAGTAGGGGTGCAGAGGAGTTATAGAGGATGAGAGGATGAGGGCAAGGAGGAATGTGTTTTTTTATGGGGTGTTTAACTACGAGAGACTCATGACATCTATCGAGTGGTCTGACATTCTGAAGTGATGAAAGCCATAGAGAGGGAGAAAGCACTCACAGACTCACAACTATAAATGCACAATCACCATGAGTTGATGATGATGGTTCTGAATACAGATTAGTGTTCAATGATGTACACAGAGTGAACAGAACATTAGGAACACCTCCCTAATATTGAATTACAGCCCATTTTACCCTCAGAACAGCCTCAATTCGTCGGGCATGGACTATACAAAGGTGTCGAAAGCATTCCACAGGGATACTGGCCCATGATGACTCCAATGCTTCCCACAGTTGTGTCAAGTTGGCTGGATGTCCTTTGGGTGGTGGACCATTCTTGATACATACACACGGGAAACTGTTGAGCATGAAAAACTACTACCATACTCCATACCCCAATGTACTTCAATCTTTCCTCTTTCCCATTCACCCTCTGA
Organism: Oncorhynchus kisutch; assembly: GCF_002021735.2. Lineage (NCBI taxonomy): Eukaryota > Metazoa > Chordata > Actinopteri > Salmoniformes > Salmonidae > Oncorhynchus > Oncorhynchus kisutch. The sequence goes on from NC_034197.2 coordinate 31,400,093, forward strand.
ATGGTACACATACAGTCCACAATCCACGTGTCAATACTTTAAAATTCCTTCTTTAACCTGTCTCCTCCCCCTCACAGATTGAAGTGAATTTAACAAGTGTAATGAAAAAGGGATCATGGGATTCACCTTGATTCACCTGGTCTGTCCATGTCATGGAAACACTCAGTCCATTTTACGTTTTGTGCTGTGGAAGGAGATGACCAGTGGTGCTGTATTGGACTGAGGAATTCAATCTCAAACTGCAGTAGAGACAGAGAGAGGGAGAGATAGTGTAAGTACAAACTGTGGTAGAGACAGAGAGAGGGAGAGGGAGAGATAGTGTCAGTTCAAACTGTGGTAGAGAGAGAGGGAGAGGGAGAGATAGTGTCAGTACAAACTGTGGTAGAGACAGAGAGGGAGAGGGAGAGATAGTATCAGAAAAAACTATGGTAGAGAGAGGGAGAGGGAGATATAGTGTCAGTACAAACTGTGGTAGAGACAGGGAGAGAGAGAGGGAGAGTTAGTATCAGAACAAGCTGTGGTAGAGACAGGGAGAGGGAGAGATAGTATCAGAACAAGCTGTGGTAGAGACAGGAAGAGGGAGAGAGTGTCAGTACAAACTCTGGTAGAGACAGAGAGAGGGAGAGATAATGTCAGAACAAACTGTGTTTGAGACAAAGAAAGGGAGAGGGAGAGATAGTGTCAGAACAAACTGTGGTAGAGACAAAGAGAGGGAGAGGGATAAATTGTGTTGGAACATGCTGTGGTAGAGACAGAGAGAGGGAGAGGGAGAGAGAGAGGGAGAGGGAGAGGGAGAGGGAGAGGGAGAGGGAGAGGGAGAGATAGTGTCAGAACAACTGTGGTGGAGACAGAGAGGTAGAGGGAGAGATAGTGTCAGAACAACTGTGGTGGAGACAGAGAGGTAGAGGGAGAGATAGTGTCAGAACAACTGTGGTGGAGACAGAGAGAAGGAAAGATAGTGTCAGAACAAACTGTGTTAGAGACAGAGAAAGGGAGAGATAGTATTAGAACAAGCTTTGGTAAAGACAGTGAGAGGGAGAGGGAGAGATTGTGTCAGAGAGAGGGAGAGGGAGAGATAGTGTCAGTACAAACTGTGGTAGAGACAGAGAAAGGGAGAGGGAGAGGTAGTGTCAGAACAACTGTGTTGGAGACAGAGAGAGGGAGAGATAGTGTCAGAACAAACTGTGTTGGAGACAAAGAAAGTGAGAGATAGTATCAGAACAAACTGTGGTAGAGACAGAGAGAGAGAGAGGGAGAGATAGTGTCAGAACAACTGTAGTGGAGACAGAGAGAGGGAGAGATAGTGTCAGAACAAACTGTGGTAGAGACAAAGAAAGGGGTAGGGAGAGATAGTGTCATAACACATTGAGATAGAGAGGCATGGCAAAACACAGCCACAAACACTCAGAGAGAGAGTGAGAGAGCAAGAAACACAGACAGATACAGACCAGACGAAGCAATTAAAACAAGAGAGGCATCATCATCATCAAGAAACAATGAGGAAATGGGGAGAAAATGAGGGAGGAGAGAGATGACATGATGGGATGGAGATACATAACAATGTATATATGCACCCATAAGGGCACACTGGAAAATGGAAGATACAAGAAAAACCAGCTTCATTCTGAAGATGTTACAGTATCCATTGAATTGTGCAGAATCATCCATCAATTTGACCATTCCTTGAATATTGATGAATACTGCTATATTTGACCTCAGAGATTTGTGTGCACGTGTGTGTGCCTTTGCTGTGCGTGTGTGTATGTGCGAGCGAGCCTGTGTGTCCCCAATGCATATCTGAGTTCCTAGAAAAGTGCATATCTGTCTTCAAACAGCTCTCCCTCCCTCTCCTTACATCACCCTGTCACTTTCTGTCCTGGATCCGTTATTATCTTTCTTTCCATGTGACACTTGTTACACTTAAACTGTAGGTGTTGATGGGAGAAGGAGACGTCATGTGGCTTGAAATGGGACAAACCATATGTTTTATTAAATGTATGTCAGTTGTCAGTGCTTGCTTTTAGGTGTTACACCTGGTTCCTCTCCTATGAGTAATGGGGGTTTTTTCTTGACAAGCTAAGTGCCTACTTAAGGTTTATCAAGATCTCTATTTAGTTCATTCAACCTATATTTGAAACATAGGTGCCTGTAGTGAATGGTAAAGGATTTAATCAGGGTAGTTCAGTGGGAATAGTTTGAGACAGTAACAGGAGCACCAAGCCTCCAGCACTTTCTTCTTTTTCAGGGCAGACTTTGAGAAAGCTGTGTCTCTGAACTCCATTGATCGAACCGATGTAGAAAACACTTTGAAACTTCATTTTTCACACCACAAATGCCCTTTCAGGAAAGAAACAAGATATGTAATTGCATACATTGTAAAGGCAATATATATTTTAATTCAACATTTGTCTATTTCATTGATTTTACTTGTTGTTTTGTTTTTGTGTACACTTGTGAAACACTTAGACAGCATGACCAGGTACTGTAACTACTGTAACAATAAAATATCCTATCTTGATGGTCTAACGATTTCTATTGTCTAATTATTCTAAAAGACAGCATAACTTGACTGCCCCATGCAGTGTCTCCACTCCAACTCCAAGGTCAATCATTTTCAATTCACATGTTTTGATCTACAAATGAGATATGGGATTTCTATGCGTTGACATTTGTTAGTTATGAATACTACTTGATGTGAAAGTCAAACAGCTAACTAGTTTTGTGTTTTATAAAGTGGTGGTTATTTTCCTCCATATGCTTTTCTGGACAGATGGTGCTTTCTGTATATTTGGCTCAGTGCTTGGCTGGTATTTGAACAGCAATGAGCACCTACTTTAGTCTTAGAATATATTGTCCCAGGTAGGGGGGGGGGTGGTTGAGTTTTTAGTACATTGGCTGGGGTAGGGAATGTCTGGAGATGTGGTAGAGCATAAAACCTGGAGCGTGGTGAGATGAGGGAGAATGAGGTTTTACTTTTGACTCTCGTGTTAATTAAAATATTGTCTCATGGAGGAGCGGACTTATATTTTAATTAAGGACTTGACTCCTGCTATTATGCTTTTGTTATGACACACACACACACACACACACACACACACACACACACACACACACACACACACACACACACAGTCCCAAAACATCTTGTGCTGCTAAGGATGGGGATGTTGTGCCCTTCTTGGATGAGTATGTTAAATATTGATGTGTTTTGGGAGGATGGTGGTCATTAATAAAGGTCCATGCATGTTCAGCCAGGTCACCCGTGAGACAAGTCAGTATTCAACGTCTATCCATATCTGAGGACGTTGGGAGATGATGTGGAAACTGGCCACTAGGGGCAACAGTGTTACCTTCAAGTAGGCTTCAGTTTTGCTAGGGCGTTGTGGATGGAGATAGACATCTGCCTCTGGTGCTAAAGGCTGGAAGCTTGAATCCAGCGATAGAAAGTTGTTTATGCTATTTTTAACCCTAACACTATTTTTTTAAACCCTAACACTAACCTTAAAAATGCAGACTTAATGCCTAAAATGAACCTTGAACAATTTGAAATTTGATGTTTGAGAAACAATGATGAACGTCTAATTCTGATATGAGACTGTGAGAGCTAGTTGTGCATGTCTGATGATAGAAGATTAAGGACTGCTGTAGACAGGCTCACATATCCCCAGATGGTGAGTGTGTGCGCTCTTCCCTGTGTGTGTTCATGTGTTTCTGGGCAGGATATGATGGTGTTCTGATATTCAAATCAAGCCCTTAGAGAGAGCGAGAGGGAGAGAGAGAGAGAGAGAGAGAGAGACTCCCGTGACAGAACGAAGGATGTTCAAAGCACACAGATGATAGAAAGGGAAGGTGACTGTTCTTCTCTCCCACCTCTTTTTAATCTGTACTGCTTTTAATTAGTTCTGAGGAGTGCTGTGTGGTTCCTCTCCCCCTTCAGTAACATTATTCCCCCTCTAGTAACAAAGACTATTATTAACAAAACACCAGATGAGTGCCCAGTGGCACACAGTCGCATATTTATTTTACATCTGACTATCAACACAGAGACAGGCTATACACTGGGGTAAAAGTGAGCACACATTCTCTCTCTCTTTCTTGTCTCGTCAATCCCTTTTGCTTTCATCCTCTTTTTCCCTGAGTTGTAGAAGAAAGGAACCAAAAGAGCTAAAACTCTATAGCCTCATCTCATATATCTTCCACTCCGTCCTGGTTAATCTTTTTCACCCTGCTCTCATAACGGATAAAGCAGAGAACAATCCAAGATCCTAACTGCCTGCAATCAGCGTCCAACACTAGACTAAAAGCCTGAAAATCCTGCCTTCGTATGTAATTCAGAAATTTGGGGATTTGCTTTTGTCAAGTGATTAACACAATACCAAATAAAACAGGAAGCAGGCTGTGTAAAGGAATAAGCCCTTCACTAAAATAGAAAGCCCAGCTGCAGGAGAAGGCTTGAGCTGTAAATTAGGATGTAAAATAAGGGAAATAGCAGCAAAGCTATTTGTCCTTCAGTTTGTTTGCTTTGGTTGTGAAGGGAATGAGGCTGTAAGAGGGAATACTGACTTCCTGCCAGCACTTTTGAAGATGAACTAATCCTCTTTTATCACCCGCACTCTTTCATACATCAATCAATCATCTAGCCAATCAATCACCACGACGATAATTGACTAGGTAGCCTCCCGTGAGACAGGAAGCACACAAGGGCAAGAACGGAGGGATGGAGGAATGGTGGGATAGAGGGATGGACCACTTCGTGTCCATCCCAACACAGACAGATCTCATGAAGCAACTAGCTCTCACAGTCTCACATCAGAATTAGACGTTTATCCATGTTTCTCAAACTTCAAATTTCAAAGTGTTCAAGCGCGCCAAGTTCAAAACCAGAAATACTCATAATAATAATTCATAAATGTGTTATACACCGGTTTGTGTTATACACCGGTTTGAAGATGGCTTCAAACCGTTATACACCGGTTTGAAGCCTTTTTAAAAAAGGCTTTACAGCGAAAGCAAACCATGTTATTATCTGGGGACAGCACCCCATCAAACAGCACCCCATTCAACCCACCAGGCACAACACAAAAGTCAGAAATAACATATAATTCATGCCTTACCTTTGAAGATCTTCTTCTGGTGGCACTCCAATATGTCCATTAAACATCACAAATGGTCCTTTTGATCAATACTTCTGTCGTTATATCCCCAAAATGTCCATTTATTTGGCACGTTTGATTCTGAATATACACCGGTTCCAACTCGTTCAACATGACAACACATTATCTAATAGGTTACCTGTAAACTTGATCCAGACATTTCAAACAACTTTCCTAATACAACTTAGGTATATTTTTACGTAAATAATCGATACAATTTAAGATGGGATAAACTGCGTTCAATAGCGGATAAAAACAAAGTGGAGGGAGCTTTCAGGTCACGCGCCTATAACAAACAGTACACTTCACTCAACCCTCCTTCTGAACTGCCCTACTTCTTCATTTCTCAAAGGAAAAAAATCAACCATTTTCTAAAGACTGTTGACATCCAGTGGAAGCGATAGGAACGGCAAGCAACTGCCTTAGAAATCTATATTCCCATAGAAATACCATTGAAAAGAGAGTGACCTCATCTGAGAGTGTCCTCATCTGACGACTGAGCCATTCACTCCACACCCACTAAGAAAGATACACATATCCACCCGCACCTACACACACGCAAGCGCACACATATCCACCCGCACCTACACACACACACACACACACACGCAAGCACACACACACACGCAAGCACACACGCAAACACGCAAGCACACACACACACACGCGCACGCAAGCACTCTCACACACATGTACTGTATGCACTCTCACACACACATGCACGCAAGCACTCAAACACAGAGACGGGCACAGGCAGGCAAGCGGACACTCATTAAAATGCCCGGTCAAAATCTGAGGAAAATGCCACACAGTTTATTGACAATATGAACTGCATTATCATGCCATTGATGCATAAAACTGAACACAAGCCCTTGTTTTCCCTTTGACGAGCAGACAAGCATCATCAGAGGTTTTTGTTGTTGTTTTCCTCTAGTTGTGAGAGAAAACAGAGTCCTGGTTTGTAGTAAGAAATGCCTATTATTTCCTTCCCTTGTATTTTCTGTTCTGTCCTGTTCTTTGTGAAATCATCTGTCTTTTTGTATCCCCTGCCACACACAACAAGCTCTGAATCTGTCAAATCAAAAACAGAGGAGATGGGAAGAGAGGACAAGAGGGAGAGAAAGGAGAAGATGAAGAGATAGAGAGAGAACAACATATTTATTGGCCAGGATGTATAAATCACAGTGTGTGTGTTCATGTGGTGTACTGTGCGTGCGTACGTACGTACAAAGTGGCAAAGTGCCTTTTAAAGGGCAGCAAGAAGGCTATTCATCATGCCATGATAGAGACAGTGTAAACAGGCAAAACTCAAAGGAAAAATGTGAGGCGAGAAAAAATCCTGAATGTTTGTGCACTTGATTCAAAATGACATGTTCTTACAGTGTATAACAAAAGTAGAATCTAGGTGAGAGTGGGGCTGTCATGGTAACCGTATTACCGCCACACCGGCGGTCACGAGGCATGATGACCATTTAGTCATGGGAATTAGGCTTCTCCAAGCTATGATGCTGCTGATGGCCATTAGTAGCCTACTAAACTTGCTAACTGCCTGGTATTCAGCACTCTATAATCACTCTGACATCAATGCAAATGCAATTGAAATTCAAATCAAACACTTAATGAAAGCCCATGAGCTCAGGTTGCACAACATTTCTGTAGGATATGGAATTGCATGAGAAAACAGAAGCCTCTTATTAAAAAGAGGAGAATCCCATCAGCTTACTATAGGGTAGACCTACTATATTTGTTCCTCAACTTTCCTAATATTTATCACGTTGCTTTTCTTCACAACAGGAGTATTCACTATTTAAGTGCATAGATGTATATTTCCCACTGCCTCTGTTTCGAGAATGGTGCATCATAATGCTCCATTCTAAATCAAAACACATTTCACAAATACATGATTTAGTACATGTAAAGACAAGATGAACATCTTAAATCAAGAATAGTGTGATGGGTGAGGATATTAGCCTGTCAACTGTGAATGATATATACGATCACCTGTGAATGATTCCCAGCTTAAGGCAAGAAACAGCGCATGCTTTTTTTGCTACTTTTTCAAATGCTAGTCACACACTGCATGTAGCCTAGCCCATACGCCTTTACGTTTTGATAAGGTTTGTATCACAACTAAAGTAGCCCAATAACTTCTAGCGGGTGTAGAGCCTAACTGGCATACATATGCAGGCTGTGAGTTTCAAGTTTGGTGAAGATCATTTTCACCATAAAAAATGCACCTTAATAATAAAAGCATTACGTGCAAAATCACATGTGTGGCCACTTGTGAGAATGGTGTTTTCCTGCTAATGGTACATTTGCGCTTATAGTCTACTGCCATGTGCATATCAGTGTGCTTATAATGTAAAACAATAGCCTCATAGTTTATCAACATTTGAAGCTAAACTTTCTCATATGTTGCTTCAGGTTCATTGCTTAAAATTGTTTTAGTTTTATTAATTTGGGATCTATCGCATCACACAACTGTCGCAGACTATGTTTGAAATATTTGTTTCTCACACAGAATAGAATAGGTAAACGTTTAGACTACAAGGGATAGTAGATTGACATAGGCTAGTACTTTTTCTGTTAGTTGGACCTACTCATCTCGTTCGCTGACGAAAATACAATTATGGACAGTTCTTCCAATATCTTCAATGTGAGGCTTCGATTTGGATAAGGATGAGCGCAGTTGCGTCCCAGATGTGTATGTCTTCACTTGTAGCCTGTGAGAAAGACCCATTCACGTGACGGAGAGCCATGTGAGAGCTATCCATCAGGTGAGTGAGTGGTGCTTCGGCACGCAGCCGGGAGAAGGGAATTGTAATTATTGTATTCATCCTAAGGGCACAGCGGCCACTGGCGGCAAAAGGCATGTGTTTTTGGGGGGGTATTACGGCCACACAAAGGGGATACAGCCGGGAAATCCGAGGATCTATCAAGTGCTTGTGAAAATGTGAATAAGAAACTGATGAAGTGTGTACAACCTAAGCAAAAAAAACTAAAGAGAGCTCATGCCTTCCATGCATCTTTTTTCCAAATCAGCATTAGAGTCGCATCATGCAACCTTAGAATGTATTAAAAATTAGAACAATTAGCCTAACATTTGTGTCACAACGAAAGTTGCAGAAATAACTCTAATAGGAGTAGATGTTTCTTTGTTAACCACCCAACACAGAACAGCCACATGTGCCCACTCCATCAAATAACGGTCAAAAGTTTGGACACACCCTCTCATTCAACGCTTTTTCTTTATTTGTACTATTTTCTACATTGTAGAATAATCTGAAGACATCAAAACTATGAAATAACACATCATGTACTAAATAAAAAAGCGTTGAACAAATCAAAACATATTTTCTATTATAGATTCCTCAAAGTAGCCACCCTTTGCCTTGATGACAGCTTTGCTCCCTCTTGGCCTCTCATCCAGCTTCATGAGTAGTAGTTGCCTGGAATTATTTTCCAACAGTCTGGAAGGAGTTCCAACATATGCTGAGCACTTGTTGCCGGCTTTTCCTTACTCATCTTATCCCAAACCATCTCAATTAGTTTGAGTTCGGGTGATTTTGGAGGCCAGTTCATCTGATGCAGCACTCCATCACTCTCCTTCTTCGTCAAATAGCCCTTATACGGCCTGGAGGTGTGTTTTGGGACATTATCCTGTTGAAAAACAAATTATAGTCCCACTAAGCTCAAACCAGAAGGGATGGCGTATCGCTGCAAAATGCTGTGGCCATGCTGGTTAAGCGTCACTAGAAAACCAGCCCCACACCATCATACCTCCTTCTCCATACTTCACGGTGGGAACCACATATGCAGAGATCATCTGTTCACCTTGGAACCAAAAATCTCAAATTTTCACTCATCAGACCAAAGGACAGATTTCCACCGGTCAAATGTCCATTGCTCGTGTTTCTTGGCCCAAGTAAGTCTCTTATTATTATTATTAGTGTCCTTTAGTAGTGGTTTCTTTGCAGAAATTCGATCATGAAGGCCTGATTCACACAGTCAGCTCTGAACAGTTGATGTTGTGTCTGTTACTTGAACTCCATGAAGCATATATTTGGACTGCAATTTCTGAGGCTGGTAATGCTAATGAACTTATCCTCCGCAGCAGAGGTAACTCTGGGTCCTCTTTTTTTCCTGTGGCGGTCCCCATGAGAGCCGGTTTCATCATAGCGCGTAATGGCTTTGCGACTGCACTTGAAGATACTTTCAAAGTTCTTGTAATGATCCGCATTGATTGACCTTCATGTCCTAAAGTAATGATGGACTGTCGATTCTCTTTGCTTATTTGAGCTGTTCTTGCCATAATATGGACTTGGTCTTTTACCAAATAGGGCTATTTTCTGTATACCACCCCTACCTTGACACAAGACAACTGTTGGGCTCAAATGCATTAAGAATGAAAGAAATTCCACAAATTAACTTTCAACAACGCACACCTGTTAATTGGAATGCATTCCAGGTGACTACCTCAGGAAGCTGGTTGAGAGACTGCCAAAAGTGTGCAAAGCTGTCATTAAGGCAAAGTGTGGCTACTTTGAAGAATCTCAAATATATTTTGATTTGTTTAACACTTTTTTGGTTACTACATGATTCCATATGTGTTATTTCATAGTTTTGATGTCTTCACTACAATGTAGAAAATAGTAAAAATAAAGAAAAACCATTGAATGAGTAGGTGGGTCCAAACTTTTGACTGGTACTGTAATACCTCTTCCTACTCTTCCTCTCCCATGTCTTAAACAGTTCAATTGTTTGTGTTAAGGGTACAGGTTCCCCAAGGGGTACCCCCCCCCCCTCAACTGAAACAGTGGCGCACAGAATGCAAAAATATTCTTAGAAATATTTAACCTCCACACATTAACAAGTCCAATAGCTCAAATGAAAGATAAACACCTTGTTCATCTACCCAGCAAGTCAGATTTCTAAAATGTTTTACGGCGAAAACATAGCACATATGTCAAACCACCACCAAAGATACAGCTAATTTAAATAGCCATATTTGTCGAACAAAAGATGCAATCACAAAAGCAGGATTAAAAGAAAAAGAATTCACTAACCTTTTGAAAATCTTCATCAGATGACAGTAATAGGACATGTTATACAATACATTTATGTTTTTTTCAATAATATGCAATTTATATCCATAAATCACTGTTTACATTGACGGCCATGTTCAAAAAATGCTACTAGAATGTCCGGAGAAATTATGATAACTCTGCCAGATAACGCAAGATAACAGCAATACACATCATAAACTTTGACTAAATATACATGTTCTACATAGAGTTAGAAAGATACACTCCTTCTTAATGCAACCGCTTTGTCACCTTTATTTTTAACGTTACAGAAATCGTTCACTATTCAATTATCTGAGACGGCGCTCAGACATTAGCAATATTTCTCCGCTATGTTGGAGTCAACAGAAACACAAATTTACCACATAAATATTCCCTTACCTTTGATGGTCTTCGATAATAAGTCGTGTAACTAGTCATACTTACCAAAAACTGCGTTTAGTTTTCAAGTCTGTGTCTTTGCGTTCTCAAACGCGACAAATTCCGGCTGAAATGCAGCCAAAATGCAAGGGGTTGCGCATCAAAACTTCAAAATTACATATTATATGTCGACTAAACTGGTCAAACTAAGTGCAGAATCAAGCTTTAGGATGTTATAAACGTGCAAAACAATTCTCAACTCGAACAGACAAACCGGTATCGTGTCGTGATTCCTGGAAGAAAGGGACCTCCAGGCGCAAAACGCGCATCAAAGTGCATGTGTTTTCACGTGACACCAATGCTTTTTCCCGCCAACGGGTCAATGCACGCGCGATTCTCACAATGAAACGCCCTATTGAAAGAAGACATCTCTCTGAAGAGATAGAAACTGTTCCCAGATCCGTAGCTGGTTGGGAAGGGTGGGGGCGATGACGTCAAAGTTGGCCCAACTTTCCTGATGACAAGAGAGAGTTTGGGAGAATGGCTGCCCTGAGAGTTCTGCTTTACATACAGACATAATTTGAACGGTTTTAGAAGCTTTAGAGTGTTTTCTATTCAATAATTATTATTATATGCATATATTAGCATATTTGTTTCTGTTTACTATGGGCACGCAATTCCTCCAAAGGGGGCAGTATTCAGCCTAGCCCTAATTAAGTTAGATCTAATAGTTTAAATAGAGGTGAAAAACTTTGGATGAAACTGTTATTCACACCCTAGAAAGTAGTTATATCGAACAATGTGAGGATGATACCTCTAGCCACTACTCCTTATAGTGAAGTAGCATGGCCAATGAAAATGGCTGCTGTCTTCCATTTGCAACAGTAAAGCAAAGCTGAGAGCATTTGCCGTTATTTTGTATGTGTAACGGAGTGGAGGCTCTTGAACGGAGGATGACTCATAGTTGTGGCTAGAATGGAGTGGATGGAAGGGAATGAAACACATGGAAACAAGACCCCAGTGGTGTAACCACTCATTCATTCAGATAGAGCAACAGCTGCGGGATAAGATCAGTATCACTGCACTCAGCGGCTGGCTTTGATGTTATTCACTGTGTCATGACTGTCTTGATCAGGTCAGGTTACAGGAGACCACAACCCTACAGATTATCTCCCAACCCCAACAGAGGAGGAGAGATCTTGGGGTCTGAAGACGTGGGGGGATTTATGGCCACTCACGCCCCTGGTAAATCTCAGGCCACAGACAAATTCCTTTGTCCTGTCACTATGGAGAACCAGCCTCAGAACATTAAACATGGAATAAAGGGACTTTGGAAAAATGGTTTCCGTCAGCCACCATGGTGGTCATGACGATAGATGGAATATGAAAATGTATGTCGTTTTTGTTTTGTTATTAAAGGTTAATAGATGACGTTATTACGAAAACATTGTAACATGAATAGTTTTCCTAGTATATGTTTGATGTTTATACATTGTATGTTGTGTGGAAAATGTCCAAATCAAAGGGAATGTTTTGGGGAAGATGAAATGTTAATAAGTTAGTTGTCTAAAATGGGATTTGAGAAAAACCTAGCCCTTGCCTCATTAACTTGGTACGCCCAGAGAATTGCCCTAAAGATGGCTACGCTCTCTTCTGACCCAAGGGTATAAAACTTGTGAGTATAGAATTTACAACAGGACTACGTGACCCCAGCTGCAGCAGGGTCTTAAAAAGTAAACAAACCCAGAACGCAACGCAAGTTTGAGGACAAAGAAATCCTTTTCTACCCAAGCTACGGATGAGTAGCTGTGTCTAAGCGGGTGAATTCAAGTCGAACCACCTAGCCTCCATCTCCCATCGAATCGTGGTATCTAAAGAGTTTCATTCCTATGCTGTGAGCTCTGAGCTACAGAGCTGTCTGGGCTCAGAAGACCCCTTCCAGAGAAAGGGGTGAGGGAACAGACTCCTAGGCCAAAAGGGACACTGACACCGGGAAGACGGTCAGAGAGGTGCGCCGGAGTAGTGCATCATTGAACAGCTGAAGGCCTACCCAGAGAATCCCCGGAGATCATTCCCACGTAATTACATCATTATATTCTGACCCATCCATAAGAGCGGCAGTTTGAGGCAAGGCTAGGGTTAGAATAGCATAGCTGACAAATTCACTCTAATGTATATTTCACTTGTGTACTTCTTTCTGTTCTCTCTCTTTTGAAATTCCCATTGTGGGTAACATGCACCCATAGTGTGCTGGCCCGTTATACTAAGTTCTAATCAATAGCCTATAATGTGTTTTGTCTATGTGTATCTTTTATCATAATTTTAGCTTTTTAGTAAATAAATATTAAATTAAGATTGGTGTGGTACGAATTCATTAGTGGGGCCCGGGTCCGTGCAGATTCACGGGCTATACGACGTTCAGAACGAGATTGTTAGAGGCAACTGGTTAATTAGCGGCTGTTGTAAAATCGATATTCTGATTTTCTTTGAGTTAATTTTGGAAATAGAAACTCAATAAAAACTAGTTTTCCCATGGTGCCCCAGGTTAATGAGTTAATAATTGCTTGATTCAGTTAATCACGTAATTAGAAACTTGTAATAATTCAATGAGCAACAGTCGTCACATTAACTAATACAACGTCACGACAACTGTCACCCACTGCTACTGTATAGCTGAGTGACACTATCACTCCTCTCCTCTTCACTGCCACGACCCTAACCACTGATCTAGTAACAGATGACCCATTACTCCCATTCACAAGCTTAACCATTAGTGAGAGACTACATCTAATTCTGAATCCGTTGTGTGGCGAACGTCTACCTACTCCTAGCCAAAATGTATGATTGGGGGTCTGGCCCCTGTGGATTACCCAGGTGGGAGGTATACAGTGGTGATGGATTAGATAACTGGCAGTAGTACTGTACTGGGGCTGCTTAATTCTTGTAACTTTCCCAAAAGTTTTGTGTCTTGAAGTCAGGTTGTGTCTGTATCCCAAGAGGACTGGTCTACATGGCAATAACATCACTAAGAGCACTGACACCCTGTATAATCTGTAGAATGAAAGTACTTAACCTCAAACTGGATGAGGTTGTGTAAGGAATGACACTGTACATTTCTAAATGTGACTGATGTAGGATACAGTTTTATATCAACACCCTTGGACAGGAACGGACTGCCGGTAAGAGTCTCCTATGCTTTGACAAAGGTCAGATAAACCTAAACGTTGCCAATTGGAATGGGTCAGTGAAACTCTGCAAATGAGCACCGTACGGAAATATCTTCTCTCTAATCACGTTACCCATCCTTCAATCCTTATTTCCATTTTGGCTAAACAGGAGACTGTCATAACTAAAAGAACAATGAGCTCACTGTGTACTGTGTGTGACTGTGTATGACTGTGTATGACGTAGTATGACTGTGTATGACGTAGTATGACGTAGTATGCTCCCTATTTGATTACCAGCCAGTTCTCTCTCAATATATCTTTAGACCTTTTTCCAAGTAGATTATAGGACAGTAGAAGCCATAAAGAAACCATAAAGCACATAACATGGCTTAGCAATGTTCTTTGATAGTTCATGTAGATTTTCAGTGGTATCCCTAACCTCCAAGCTAGAAGAGTTTTTACTGGCATTAACTACAGTGTTCCCTCCCTGACCCAGATACAGAGCCTGTAAGGGAGCAATTCATCTCTCATGGACAGATTCACCTGTAAACATCAAATGGGAAGTGACAACTTTCGTGAGGATTTTACTTCTGGGTAACGGAGATTGGTGAGCACTATGTTCAACTACATCATGTGTAGCTAGCAACTTTAGATCATAGCTGTAGGGCAAGTGAATGGATTGGTGCAAGCCGCGCTCTGACTAGGGATGCAATGTGTTCAAGATAATTCTGCGTTTAGTTATATAAGCAGTATATTTCACATTTATACAAGGATATGGTAATTAATATGACTGCCGCTGCCTTGAAAGAGATTATTTGACTGTGGTGTACGTCTGGACATGAGTGAGTCCGGGTCTGGATGACATAACCATAGATACAGCGAGGCAATTTCATGACTTTGTCATGGACTTTACTGGACTTTAATGGCTGGTCTTATCTGAGGATGAAACATATGCGTCCAAATGTCAGCATAATTAGACTTTTTGCATTATGCATTATATGTAGGACAAGCAAGTGTTCCAGGGTCATCCCTCATCACACTATACTACTGGTCTGATGGTGCGTTCAGAAAGTATTCACACCCCTGGACTTTTTTCACATGTTGTTGTGTTACAGTCTGAGTTTAAAGTTGACTAAATGTTGTTGTTTTTCACTGGCCTATACACAATTCTCCATAATGTCAAACTCAAGTAATTTTTTCCAAAATGTTCACAAAATTTTTTATAAAAATAAAAATGTCAATAAGTATTCAACCCATTTGTTATAGTAAATCAAAATAAGTTCAGGAGTAAAAACAAGTCACATAATATGTTACAGATTATTTTTGAATGACTACCTTATGAATGTACCCCACACCAGCAATTATCTGTAAGGTCCCTCAATCGAGCAGTGAAATTCAAACAAAGACTTAACCACAAGAGTGTGCTAATCTGTCATCAGGAAAAGGGTGGCTACTTTGAAGAATCTCAAATCTCAAATATATTTTGATTTGTTTAATTCTTTTTTGGTTACTACATGATTCCATATGTGTTATTTAATATTTTTGTTGTCTTCACTATTATCCGACAATGTAGAAAATAGTAAAAAATAAAGAAAAACCATGGAATGAGTAGATGTGTCCAAACATTTGCTGGTAATGTAAATCTGCTTTAAAATCTATGGCAAGACTTGAAAATAGTTGTCTAGCAATAATCAACAGCCAATTTAACAGAGCTTGAAGAATTTTGAAAATAATAATGGGGAAATATTATACAATCCAGGTGGGCAAAGCTCTTAGAGACTCAATGCTGTAATCGCTGCCAAATGTGATTTTAACATGAATTGACTCAGGGGTGTCAATAATTATGTAAATGAGATATGTCTGTATTTCCTTTTCAATAGATTTGCAAACATTTCTAAACACATGTTTTCACTTTGTCATTATGGGGTATTGTGTGTAGATGGGTGAGAGAAAAACATTTTTTTTATAGATTGTTCATTCAGGCTGTAACACAACAACATGTGGAATAAGTCAAGAGGTGTGAATAATTCCTGAATGAGCTTTCTGTTTATTAGGATCATGGCAATCCCTTTATACGGCAGCAGGTTTTTATCAGAAATATTTAATAGGGTGAGAGAGAGATGGAATGATGGAATGACAGGTTTGTTGTGATGTCTCTGTTCATTGCCATGCGACTGAATAGCAGGAGGTGACTTTTAACAGGCTTGTCCATGAAAATGACACCTGGGTTGAAAAGTTCAACACTCATCTGCCAGTTAAAACCTTTTACTGCAGTGGCTTAAATCAGGGTCACACAGAGTGTTTCTTGGTAGTCTTAAAACAAATCTACTTTGAAACAAAAGGATACACCTCACACACATGGTTATTGGCTTAAAAAAGAAGACACCTGTACCATGTCAGATATAGAGATGACATGTATTACATTCTGTGTTTGCATCTCCATATTACACTTTATATACGTCAGAGAAGACTGAAATATAACAAAACTGTTTGACATGTGTCGTGTCTTTACTATCATTAAACTGAAGACAGTTTTCATCAAAGATTCTCTGTAATTATTATTACGCGATCAACTGATTAATAATGTAACTGTAATTAACTAGGAAGTTGGGGCACCAAGGAAATATATTCAGATTACAAATGTAACGGCGTTCTTCGTTTGTCGAAAGAGAGTCGGACCGAAATGCAGCGTGGTGGTTATTCATGATCTTTAATGAAGAAATGACGATACATGAAATAACTATTCAAAAATACAAAACAACAAACGGAACGTGAAACTATTTACAGCCTATCTGGTGAACACTACACAGAGACAGGAACAATCACCCACGAAATACAAAGTGAAACTCAGGCTACCTAAATACGGTTCCCCATCAGAGACAACAAGAATCACCTGACTCTGATTGAGAACCGCCTCAGGCAGCCAAGCCTAACTAGACACACCCCTAATCATTAGCGATCCCAAATCCTATAAAACCCCAATACGAAACACAACACATAAACCCATGTCACACCCTGGCCTGACCAAAATATATAACGAAAACACAAAACACTATGACCAAGGCGTGACAACAAAGTTATATTCAGATTACAAAATAATTTCCTAAAATAACTTTTCCGATATTTTATCTGATCAATTAGTCTTCTAATTAATTAATTATTTACTTTACCTCACGTTAGTCTCATTCCAAATGTCGTAAATTGTTGGTTATCTGCACGAACCCAGTCTTCACTATGAGTCATCCATACATCAATTGTCTTACATCATTTATTTATTACTAACTAAGTAATTCACAGAAATGCATAAATAAACAATCAAACAAACAAGGTAAATGTGGTTACAAGAAATGATAGGAGAATGTGCCCTAGTGGGCTAAACTGGCATGGCGGCTTGTTAGACAAAAGGGGAAGTGGGGGTCGACTAAGAAGTCACTACAAAGTGATAATTCTAACATTTGAAATGCTAATCCTTTACACATGAACGCTCACTCATTCGGGAACAATTGCAATCAATATATATATTTACACTCAGTGTGTCGTCTTGAACGCTGGTGAAAAGATTGTTTCTTTTGTAGAATTGTCCGTCTCTCTCCCTCTCTCTCTGCCGTGGTTATAGTGGGTAGTTCAGAGTGACATGAATTATTTCATTATAGAGTATATGTTTCGGCGGTTGTCGTTCTTTGCGTTCAATGATACCGAATTCCTATCTGCAGACTAGTAATTAATATCAAAGACTTGTTCTTATTCTGTCGGTATCGATAGTCTAAGAGTTTAACCATGTGGTATGGTTAAAAGATTCAGCAATGGTTTACAACCTTTGTCTCTGATGTAGTTAACTTCAATCCCCTTTTTGAGTTTTCCTTCATTAAACAGTCCAAAATCACATCGTAAAATTGTGTAAACAGTATCATACTCACTCATTCATCTTATACAACAATTAGATGTAAACCTCATATCTGAGGCTATTATATAAACAGCGTTATGGTAATGTGGCCACACCGTCTCCCGTGAGCTTCCCCAAGTTGTGACAAACGGACCAGTTTGTAGCTGGATTCTTCACCGATCTTTTATACTTTCTCCGGAACATGAAATTTGTTCATACCTCAAGTTCTGTGAGGTGGAAGAAATTCCTTTGTGCTCCATGAAAATCTACTCTCTCTATACTGTGTCCATGAGGAGATCCTCAGGAATTTATGACGTCTCTCTGACTACAGCAGCCTAGTTGAAGGAGGCAAGGGGGAGGCAGGGAGAGGGGGATGGGGCTTGCTATACCCAAAGAGGACAACGTCATGACACATGGAAACACCAGATTTTCAGTGGTCTAGAAAAATGATTCGCTGTCTTGTATAGAGCCTGGGATAATAGAGCCTGGGATAATAGAGCCTGGGATAATAGAGCCTGGGATAATAGAGCCTGGGATAATAGAGTCTGGGATAATAGAACCTGGGATAATAGAACCAGGGATAATAGAATCTGGGAAAATAGAATCTGGGAAAATAGAACACGGATAATAGAGCCTGGGATAATAGAGTCTGGGATAATACAGCCTGTGATAATAGAACCTGTGATAATAGAGTCTGGGATAATAGAACCTGGGATAATACAGCCTGGGATAATGCAACCTGGGATAATAGAACCTGGGATAATAGAGCCTGTGATAATAGAGCCTGTGATAATAGAGCCTGTGATAATAGAGCCTGGGATAATAGAGCCTGTGATAATAGAGCCTGGGATAATAGAGCCTGTGATAATAGAACCTGGGATAATATAGCCTGGGATAATGCAACCTGTGATAATAGAGCCTGTGATAATAGAGCCTGGGATAATAGAACCTGGGATAATAGAGCCTGTGATAATAGAACCTGGGATAATATAGCCTGGGATAATGCAACCTGTGATAATAGAGCCTGTGATAATAGAGCCTGGGATAATAGAACCTGGGATAATAGAGCCTGTGATAATAGTGCCTGTGATAATAGAATCTGGGATAATAGAGCCTGGGATAATACAGCCTGGGATAATAGGACTTGTGATAATATAACCTGTGATGATACAGCCTGTGATAATAGAGCCTGGGATAATAGAGCCTGTGATAATACAGCCTGTGATAATAGAGCCTGTGATAATAGAACCTGGGATAATAGAGCCTGTGATAATAGAGCCTGTGATAATAGAGCCTGTGATAATAGAGCCTGGGATAATAGAGCCTGTGATAATAGAGCCTGGGATAATAGAGCCTGTGATAATAGAACCTGGGATAATATAGCCTGGGATAATGCAACCTGTGATAATAGAGCCTGTGATAATAGAGCCTGGGATAATAGAGCCTGGGATAATAGAGCCTGTGATAATAGTGCCTGTGATAATAGAATCTGGGATAATAGAGCCTGGGATAATAGAGCCTGGGATAATAACGCCTAGGATAATGCAACCTGGGATAAAGAGCCTGGGATGATACAGCCTGGGATAATAGATCCTGTGATAATAGAGTCTGGGATAATACAGCCTGTGATGAAAGAACCTGTGATAATAGAGTCTGGGATAATAGAACCTGGGATAATACAGCCTGGGATAATGCAACCTGGGATAATACAGCCTGGGATAATAGAGCTTGTGATAATATAACCTGTGATAATACAGCCTGTGATAATAGAGCTTGTGATAATATAACCTGTGATAATACAGCCTGTGATAATAGAGCCTGTGATAATAGAACCTGGGATAATAGAGCCTGGGATGATGCAGCCTGTGATAATAGAGCCTGGGATAATAGAGCCTGTGATAATAGAGCCTGTGATAATAGAGCCTGGGATAATAGAGCCTGTGATAATAGAGCCTGGGATAATAGAACCTGGGATAATAGAACCTGGGATAATAGAGCCTGGGATAATAGAGCCTGTGATAATGGAGCCTGGGATGATATAACCTGGGATAATAGAGCCTGTGATAATAGAGCCTGGGATGATAGAACCTGGGATAATAGAGCCTGTGATAATAGAGCCTGTGATAATAGAGCCTGTGATAATAGAGCCTGGGATGATAGAACCTGTGATAATAGAGCCTGTGATAATAGAGCCTGGGATAATAGAGCCTGGGATAATAGAAGCTGGGATAATAGAGCCTGGGATAATAGAGCCTGGGATAATAGAGCCTGTGATAATAGAGCCTGGGATGATAGAACCTGTGATAATAGAGCCTGTGATAATAGAGCCTGGGATAATAGAACCTGGGATAATAGAAGCTGGGATAATAGAGCCTGGGATAATAGAGCCTGGGATAATAGAGCCTGGGGTAATAGATCCTGGGATAATAGAGCAGATTGGGTCATGGTGCATTGTTGTAATAGGCGTTGTTTAATGCTATAGTGAAGGCATGTACAAGTTTAGCAGACGTTAATTATGTATACTCTACACATAAAACATCTGCAATGAAGAAACGCAAACAATAGAGATACCTAAAATAAGGTGCAATGATAACAACACAATGAGGACCACACAATGATGACAAGATAATGAGGACAATACAACGAGGACAACATAATGAGGAGAATACAGTGATAACAACACAATGAGGACAATACAATGTTGACAACATAATGAGGAGAATACAATGATAACAATACAATGAGGATAACACAATGATGACAACACAATGATGACAACACAATGATGACCACACAATGAGGACAACACAACGAGGACAATACAATGATGACAACATAATGAGGAGAATATAATGGTAACAACACAATGAGGACAACACAATGATGACCACACAATGAGGACAACACAATGATGACAAGATAATCAGGACAATACAACGAGGACAACATAATGAGGAGAATACAGTGATAACAACACAATGAGGACAATACAATGTTGACAACATAATGAGGAGAATACAATGATAACAACACAATGAGGACAACACAATGATGACAACACAATGATGACAACACAATGATGACCACACAATGAGGACAACACAACGAGGACAATACAATGATGACAACATAATGAGGAGAATATAATGGTAACAACACAATGAGGACAACACAATGATGACCACACAATGAGGACAACACAATGTTGACAACACAACGAGGACAATACAATGAGGACAACAAACTGAGGACAACACAATGATGACCAAAAAATGAGGACAACACAATGTTGACAACACAACGAGGACAATACAACGAGGACAACAAACTGAGGAAAACACAATGACGACAACATAATGAGGACAACACAATGAGGAGAACACACTGATTACAACACAATGAGGACAACAAACTGAGAACAACACAATGAGGACAACACAATGATGACAATATAATGATGACAACACAATGATGATAACATAATGATGACAACTCAATGATGACAACACAATGATGACTACACAATAATGACAACATACTGATGACAACACGATGATGATGAGGAATAGGAAGAGCATTGCTGTAGAGAAACTTGAGTTGTCCATTTAATGTTATGTGTATAACTTCATGAATGTCCTTGGTTAAGGGATGATTCCCTTAATTTTGCCCAACCTTGGCTTTGTGATGAGTAATATCTTTCCTTTTATCCTTGGTTGTATGATGACTCATTATGTATGTTTTCTGGTAAGATCGTTTAAAACCGAGGACAATGATTAGATTTGTAGGAGAAGGATTCAGATGATTATAAGAATCCAAATTGAAATCTGATATCCTTATCTCTGGTCAAACACAAAGCAGATTCTACCCACTGCCTTTAGTCCGTCACCCAGTTACGGAGGAAAGTCA
Source organism: Oncorhynchus kisutch (assembly GCF_002021735.2). NCBI lineage: Eukaryota > Metazoa > Chordata > Actinopteri > Salmoniformes > Salmonidae > Oncorhynchus > Oncorhynchus kisutch. The sequence goes on from NC_034197.2 coordinate 31,421,646, forward strand.
TGTACAAACCTTCTCAGAGTTTAACTCAGGTTTTTTACTTAAACGTTGTTAATAGGAGGATGTTAAAAAGCTGCCCAGAGCAACTTCCCATCAAGAATAAGAGATTATTTTTGACAGGATCTAAGTGATTATTCATAAATTAACAACACATTAGGTGTCACTGATGAAATGTGTTCATGTTTCTATCAAACCCCTGATGCCGCATTAGACAAATGTCTTGTTAATAGCTTGATGAGGGCTACACTTAACTGTGTCTCTTCTATGTTTTATATTATACAGTACAACGCAATTCTCTGCTTGACTAATAACTGTTCTTGTGACTAATGTGATATTTGTGAATGAGCTTCTTGCTTGTTTAGAACTGAATACAAGTAGAACCAAAGGATGAGGACTGATTCATAGCCTAATTATCAACACATTCCAAATATTCATGCCACTAGCATTGCATTGCCAATATGGATGTAGGTTAGGAAGAAGGCACTTGAACATTAGTGATGTCATCAACTTCTATCATCTCTACACACTTTCTAAAGCATGCCAGGCCAGACAATAGGGATAGCAAAAATATTCTGCAATGATGACAACACAATGATGACAACACAATGATTACGACACAATGATGATGACACAATGATGACGACACAATGATGACAACACAATGAGGACACCACAATGAGGACAACACAATGATGACAACATAATGATGATAACATAATGATAACAACACAATGAAGACAACATAATGACGACATCACATTGATGACAACATAATGATGACAACACAATGAGGACAACACAATGAGGATACCACAATGACAACATAATGATGACAACATAATGATGACAACACAATGAGGACAACACAATGATGACAACATAATGATGACAACATAATGATGACAACATAATGAGGACAACATAATGATGACAACATAATGATGACAACACAATGAGGACAACATAATAAGGATAACACAATGATGACAACATAATGATGACAACATGATGATGACAAAACAATGATGACAACATAATGATGATAACACAATGATGACAACATAATGAGGACAACATAATGATGACAAAACAATGATGACAACATAATGATGACAACACAATGACGACAAAACTTATTACAACACAATGAGGACAACAAATTTATTACAACACAATGAGGACAACACAATGATGACAACACAATGAGGACAACATAATGATGACAACATAATGGGGACAACACAATGAAGACAACACAATGATGACAACACAATGAGGACAACACAATGATGACAACACAATGAGGACAACATAATGAGGACAACACAATGATGACAACAAAATGAGGACAACAAAATGAGGACAACACAATGATGACAACATAATGAGGACAAAACAATGAAGACAACACATTGAGGACAATATAATGGGGACAACATAATGAGGACAACACAATGAAGACAACATAATGAGGACAACACAATGATGACAACATAATGAGGACAACACAATGAGGACAACACAATGATGACAACAAACTGAGGACAACATCATGAGGACAAAACAATGAGGACATCACGTAGAGGACAACATAATTTTTATTTATTTTTTATTTTACCTTTATTTAACCAGGTAGGCAAGTTGAGAACAAGTTCTCATTTACAATTGCGACCTGGCCAAGATAAAGCAAAGCAGTTCGACAGATACAACGACACAGAGTTACACATGGAGTAAAACAAACATACAGTCAATAATACAGTATAAACAAGTCTATATACAATGTGAGCAAATGAGGTGAGAAGGGAGGTAAAGGCAAAAAAGGCCATGATGGCAAAGTAAATACAATATAGCAAGTAAAACACTGGAATGGTAGTTTTGCAATGGAAGAATGTGCAAAGTAGAAATAAAAATAATGGGGTGCAAAGGAGCAAAATAAATTAATAAATTAAAATTAAATACAGTTGGGAAAGAGGTAGTTGTTTGGGCTAAATTATAGGTGGGCTATGTACAGGTGCAGTAATCTGTGAGCTGCTCTGACAGTTGGTGCTTAAAGCTAGTGAGGGAGATAAGTGTTTCCAGTTTCAGAGATTTTTGTAGTTCGTTCCAGTCATTAGCAGCAGAGAACTGGAAGGAGAGGCGGCCAAAGAAAGAATTGGTTTTGGGGGTGACTAGAGAGATATACCTGCTGGAGCGTGTGCTACAGGTGGGAGATGCTATGGTGACCAGCGAGCTGAGATAAGGGGGGACTTTACCTAGCAGGGTCTTGTAGATGACATGGAGCCAGTGGGTTTGGCAACGAGTATGAAGCGAGGGCCAGCCAACGAGAGCGTACAGGTCGCAATGGTGGGTAGTATATGGGGCTTTGGTGATAAAACGGATTGCACTGTGATAGACTGCATCCAATTTGTTGAGTAGGGTATTGGAGGCTATTTTGTAAATGACATCGCCAAAGTCGAGGATTGGTAGGATGGTCAGTTTTACAAGGGTATGTTTGGCAGCATGAGTGAAGGATGCTTTGTTGCGAAATAGGAAGCCAATTCTAGATTTAACTTTGGATTGGAGATGTTTGATATGGGTCTGGAAGGAGAGTTTACAGTCTAACCAGACACCTAAGTATTTGTAGTTGTCCACGTATTCTAAGTCAGAGCCGTCCAGAGTAGTGATGTTGGACAGGCGGGTAGGTGCAGGTAGCGATCGGTTGAAGAGCATGCATTTAGTTTTACTTGTATTTAAGAGCAATTGTATTTAAGAGCAATCGCTCTTGCTGCACCTGCAGCAAGAGCGACCTCATTGATGTATACAGAGAAGAGAGTCGGTCCAAGAATTGAACCCTGTGGCACCCCCATAGAGACTGCCAGAGGTCCGGACAGCAGACCCTCCGATTTGACACACTGAACTCTATCAGAGAAGTAGTTGGTGAACCAGGCGAGGCAATCATTTGAGAAACCAAGGCTGTCGAGTCTGCCGATGAGGATGTGGTGATTGACAGAGTCGAAAGCCTTGGCCAGATCAATGAATACGGCTGCACAGTAATGTTTCTTATCGATGGCGGTTAAGATATCGTTTAGGACCTTGAGCGTGGCTGAGGTGCACCCATGACCAGCTCTGAAACCAGATTGCATAGCAGGGAAGGTATGGTGAGATTCGAAATGGTCGGTAATCTGTTTGTTGACTTGGCTTTCGAAGACCTTAGAAAGGCACGGTAGGATAGATATAGGTCTGTAGCAGTTTGGGTCAAGAGTGTCCCCCCCTTTGAAGAGGGGGATGACCGCAGCTGCTTTCCAATCTTTGGGAATCTCAGACGACACAAAAGAGAGGTTGAACAGGCTAGTAATAGGGGTGGCAACAATTTCGGCAGATAATTTTAGAAAGAAAGGGTCCAGATTGTCTAGCCCGGCTGATTTGTAGGGGTCCAGATTTTGCAGCTCTTTCAGAACATCAGCTGAATGGATTTGGGAGAAGGAGAAATGGGGAAGGCTTGGGCGAGTTGCTGTTGGGGGTGCAGTGCAGTTGTCCGGGGTAGGAGTAGCCAGGTGGAAAGCATGGCCAGCCGTAAAAAAATGCTTATTGAAATTCTCAATTATGGTGGATTTATCAGTGGTGACAGTGTTTCCTATCTTCAGTGCAGTGGGCAGCTGGGAGGAGGTCTTCTTATTCTCCATGGACTTTACAGTGTCCCAGAACTTTTTTGAGTTAGTGTTGCAGGAAGCAAATTTCTGCTTGAAAAAGCTAGCCTTGGCTTTTCTAACTGCCTGTGTATAATGGTTTCTAGCTTCCCTGAACAGCTGCATATCACGGGGGCTGTTCGATGCTAATGCAGAACGCCATAGGATGTTTTTGTGTTGGTTAAGGGCAGTCAGGTCTGGGGAGAACCAAGGGCTATATCTGTTCCTGGTTCTAAATTTCTTGAATGGGGCATGTTTATTTAAGATGGTTAGGAAGGCATTTAAAAAAAATAACCAGGCATCCTCTACTGACGGGATGAGATCAATATCCTTCCAGGATACCCCGGCCAGGTCGATTAGAAAGGCCTGCTCGCAGAAGTGTTTCAGGGAGCGTTTTACAGTGATGAGTGGAGGTCGTTTGACCGCTGACCCATTACGGATGCAGGCAATGAGGCAGTGATCGCTGAGATCTTGGTTGAAGACAGCAGAGGTGTATTTAGAGGGGAAGTTGGTTAGGATGATATCTATGAGGGTGCCCGTGTTTAAGGCTTTGGGGAGGTACCTGGTAGGTTCATTGATAATTTGTGTGAGATTGAGGGCATCATGTTTAGATTGTAGGATGGCTGGGGTGTTAAGCATGTTCCAGTTTAGGTCGCCTAGCAGCACGAACTCTGAAGATAGATGGGGGGCAATCAGTTCACATATGGTGTCCAGAGCACAGCTGGGGGCAGAGGGTGGTCTATAGCAGGCGGCAACGGTGAGAGACTTGTTTTTAGAGAGGTGGATTTTTAAAAGTAGAAGTTCAAATTGTTTGGGTACAGACCTGGATAGTAGGACAGAACTCTGCAGGCTATCTTTGCAGTAGATTGCAACACCGCCCCCTTTTGCAGTTCTATCTTGTCTGAAAATGTTGTAGTTTGGAATTAAAATGTCTGAGTTTTTGGTGGTCTTCCTAAGCCAGGATTCAGACACAGCTAGAACATCCGGGTTGGCAGAGTGTGCTAAAGCAGTGAATAGAACAAACTTAGGGAGGAGGCTTCTAATGTTAACATGCATGAAACCAAGGCTATTACGGTTACAGAAGTCGTCAAAAGAGAGCGCCTGGGGAATAGGAGTGGAGCTAGGCACTGCAGGGCCTGGATTCACCTCTACATCGCCAGAGGAACATAGGAGGAGTAGAATAAGGGTACGGCTAAAAGCTATGAGAATTGGTCGTCTAGAACGTCTGGAACATAGAGTAAAAGGAGGTTTCTGGGGGCGATAAAATAGCATGAAGGTATAATGTACAGACAAATGTATGGTAGGATGTGAATACAGTGGAGGTAAACCTAGGTATTGAGTGATGAAGAGAGAGATATTGTCTCTAGAAACATAATTGAAACCAGGAGATGTCATTGCATGTGTGGGTGGTGGAACTAATAGGTTGGATAAGGTATAGTGAGCAGGACTAGAGGCTCTACAGTGAAATAAGCCAATAAACACTAACCAGAACAGCAATGGACAAGACATATTGACATTAAGGAGAGGCATGCTTAGTCGAGTGATCAAAGGGTCCAGTGAGTGGAGAGGTGGGTTGGTGATTTAGACAGCTAGCCAGGGCATCGGTAGCAAGCTAGCATAGGATGGAGGTCTGTTATTAGCCACCTCTTGCGTTCCGTCAGTAGATTAGTGGGGTTCCGTGTGGTAGAGGGGATTAATCCAAATCACACAACAACAACAAAAATAAAAACAATAGATATAGTTATAGAGGCCCAAGAAGAAAACATAATAATAATAAAAATAAATAAATTGTCCGATTGTCTATTCAGATAGTAGCCGGTAGACAGCTAATGGTTAGCAGGCCGCAGATTGTCGTTCAGGTAACGTCGCGACGGAGGAGCCAGCCGGATAACTCCTTCGGGTAGATAACGTCGGCAGTCCAGTTGTGAAGGCCCGGTGGGGCTCCGCGTAGGCAGTAAAACGGGTCCGGATAGGTGACTGCAGCCCAGGAGTGATTGATGGAACTCAGGAGTGATTGACGGAGCTGGCTAGCTCCGGAATAATTGATGTTTGCTCCGGAATCGACGAAGGCCGATAGTCACACGGATAGCAGCTAGCTAGCTGTGAGATCCGGGTATGAATGTCCAGAGAGCAGTCGAAATCCAGGGACATGGAGAGAAAAATTGGTCCGGTATGTTCCGTTCCGAGCCGCGCTGCGCCGTACAGAACTGGCGATAGATTTTCGAGCTAAAGGATAGCTGATGACCACAAACCGTGGTTAGCTGAATACTAACGATTTGCCAGTAAAGGAGCTAACTAGCTTCTGAACTAGCTTCTGGTTAGCTTCTGGATTAGCTTCTGGCTAGTTTCAGGCTAGCTTCTTGGAGTTTCTGGCTAGCTTCTTGGAGGATTACAGATTTGAGGTAAATAATACTTTTTCATAAATATACATTGGTGAGGCGGGTTGCAGAAGAGTGTTTTGAAGATGAGTTGATGGAAAATAAAAATAAAATGTATGTGAAAAAAGTTGTAAATATATATATATACAGGACACGACAAGACGAGGACAAAAGACGTCTGAACTGCTATGCCACCTTGGTCGACGGGTTGGGAAACACAATGAGGAAACACAATGAGGACAACACAATGAGGATAACACAATGATGGCAACATAATTATGACAACATCATGGTGACAACATAATGATGACAACATTGTGATGTCAGGGACTGGCATGCAAGGCCAGATTTAATTCCCTGATATATACTGCCAACATCTGTCAATTCAGATGACATGAGCTGTGAATACATAACCACAACATTGGCCCAGTGCCCCCATTATCAGGTTATGTCCCCAATCTGTGAAACACAATCTGCCTACACAATCTGCTTACACACACACACACACACACACACACACACACACACACACACGAACGCACGCACACATGCATGTTCAAACTTACTGTCCCTTTGAAAAGAACAGTCCCTCCCCTTCCCCTCTCTTCATCCACCATCTCATGTTCTTCTGCTTTTCTGCTGTTCCCTTCGTCAGCTCTGAATGAAACATCACATGATAGTTGCCTTCCTCTTGGCCCCAAATGCCACCACCTGTTTTCCTTCAAAGCTACAACAAAAATTCCTAAACACACACCACACACAAACCATACTGGTTGTATACTGGTTGTATCTCTGAACACCAGCAGTACCCTGTCAGTACTGGGCCCATGTCCCAGTAAGGCCCATGTTGCGCTTCATTAGTCAAATCTCTGAGATGCTGAGACAAACACAGCAGTGTACTCTCTGTCACGGCCAGAGACCTGGCAAACAGACAGGGAGGAAGGGAACTAACAGACAGACAGGGAGGAAGGGAACTAACAGACAGGGAGGGAGGAAGGGAACTAACAGACAGACAGGGAGGAAGGGAACTAACAGACAGACAGGGAGGAAGGGAACTAACAGACAGACAGGGAGGAAGGGAACTAACAGACAGACAGGGAGGAAGGGAACTAACAGACAGACAGGGAGGAAGGGAACTAACAGACAGACAGGGAGGAAGGGAACTAACAGACAGACAGGGAGGAAGGGAACTAACAGACAGACAGGGAGGAAGGGAACTAACAGACAGACAGAGAGGAGGGGAACTAACAGACAGACGGAGAGGAAGGGAACTAACAGACAGACAGGGAGGAAGGGAACTAACAGACAGACAGGGAGGAAGGGAACTAACAGACAGACAGGGAGGAAGGGAACTAACAGACAGACAGGGAGGAAGGGAACTAACAGACAGGGAGGGAGGAAGGGAACTAACAGACAGACAGGGAGGAAGGGAACTAACAGACAGACAGAGAGGAGGGGAACTAACAGACAGACGGAGAGGAAGGGAACTAACAGACAGACAGAGAGGAGGGGAACTAACAGACAGACAGAGAGGAAGAGAACTAACAGACAGACAGAGAGGAAGGGAACTAACAGACAGACAGAGAGGAGGGGAACTAACAGACAGACAGAGAGGAGGGGAACTAACAGACAGACAGGGAGGAGGGGAACTAACAGACAGACAGAGAGGAGGGGAACTAACAGACAGAGAGAGAGGAGGGAAACTAACAGACAGACAGAGAGGAGGGGAACTAACAGACAGACAGAGAGGAGAGGAACTAACAGACAGACAGAGAGGAAGGGAACTAACAGACAGACAGAGGAGGGGAACTAACAGACAGACAGAGAGGAAGGGAACTAACAGACAGACAGGGAGGAAGGGAACTAACAGACAGACAGAGAGGAGGGGAACTAACAGACAGACAGAGAGGAAGGGAACTAACAGACAGACAGAGAGGAGGGGAACTAACAGACAGACAGAGAGGAAGAGAACTAACAGACAGACAGAGAGGAAGGGAACTAATGGACAGACAGAGAGGAAGGGAACTAACAGACAGACAGAGAGGAGGGGAACTAACAGACAGACAGACAGGAAGAGAACTAACAGACAAACAGAGAGGAGGGGAACTAACAGACAGACAGAGAGGAAGGGAACTAACAGACAGACAGAGAGGAGGGGAACTAACAGATGGGGAAAGACAAACAACAAAAGACAGAAAAGGGAGAGGAGCAAGTACAGGTGGAGGCAAGAAAAGAGAGAATGAGATGAGAGGAAGAGTAAAAACAGAGGGAATAAGAAAGCGAGAGAACATGAAGCTCATACTGACAGAGGGAATAGAGAGAACATGAAGCTCATAGTGACAGAGGGGATAGAGAGAACATGAAGGTCATAGTGACAATGGGGGTAGAGAGAACATGAAGGTCAAAGTGACAGAGGAGGATAGGGAGAACATGAAGCTCATAGTGACAGAGGGGATAGAGAGAACATGAAGCTCATAGTGACAGAGGGGATAGAGAGAACATGAAGCTCATAGTGACAGAGGGGATAGAGAGAACATGAAGCTCATAGTGACAGAGGGGATAGAGAGAACATGAAGCTCATAGTGACAGAAGGGATAGAGAGAACATGAAGCTCATAGTGACAGAGGGGATAGAGAGAACATGAAGCTCATAGTGACAGAGGGGATAGAGAGAACATGAAGCTCATAGTGACAGAGGGGATAGAGAGAACATGAAGGTCATAGTGACAGAGGGGGATAGAGAGAACATGAAGCTCATAGTGACAGAGGGGATAGAGAGAACATGAAGGTCATAGTGACAATGGGGGTAGAGAGAACATGAAGAAAATTGGAAAATTGGAAAACACTAAACAAACAACAACACAAAGAATTATCTATCCAAAATGGAGATGTATGGGTAAACTTCTTATCCAATCTTTTTGGCTCTATAACAAAGAACAAATAGCAAAAACATATACATGATCAAATACAAATCTTAGAATCAACTATTAAAGACCACCAGAATGCACTGGATTCTCCAATTACCTCGAATGAGCTACAGGACAAAATAAATAAAAGAAAACCCCAAAAGGCATGTGGTGTTGATGGTATTCTCAATGAAATTATCAAAAAAACAGACAAAAAAATCAATTTGGCTATACTAAAACTATTTAACATCATCCTTAGCTCTGGCATCTTCCCCAATATCTGGAACCAAGGACTGATCACCCCAATCTACAAAAGTGGAGACATATTTGACCTCAATAACTACCGTGGGATATGCATCAACAGCAACCTTGGGAAAATCCTCTGCATTATCATTAACAGTGGACTGGTACATTTCCTCAGTGAAAACAATGTACTGAACAAATGTCAAATTATCATTTTGCCAAATTACCGTACAACAGACCATGTATTCACTCTGCACACCCTAATTGACAAAACACACAAACCAAAACAAAGGCAAAGTCTTCTCATGCTTTGCTGATTTCAAAAAAGCCTTGGATTCAATTTGGCATGAGGGTCTGCTGTACAAATTGATGGAAAGTGGTGTTGGGGGTAATACATACGACATTATAAAATCTGTGTACACAAACAACAAGTGTGCAGGTAAAATAGGCAAAAAACACACAAATCTCTTCCCACAGGGCCGTGGGGTGAGACAGGGATGCAGCTTAAGCCCCACCCTCTTCAACATACATATCAACAAATTGGCGAGGGCACTAGAACAGTCTGCAGTACCCGGACTCACCCTACTAGAATCTGAAGTCAAATGTCTACTGTTTCCTGATGATCTGGTGCCTCTGTCCAATCGCCAGGACTACAAATACAAATTCCATCTAGACACCGTTGCCCTAGAGCACAAAAAAGAAAATACATTCCTTGGCCTAAACATCAGCGCCACAGGTAACTTCCACAAAGATGTGAATGATCTGAGGGACAAGGCAAGAAGGGCATTCTATGCCATCAAAAGGAACATAAAATTCAACATACCAATTAGGATCTGGCTCAAAAATACTTGAATCCGTTATAGAACCCTTTGCCCTTTATGGTTGTGAGGTCTGGGGTCCCCTCACCAACCAATAATTCACAAAATGGGACAAACACCAAATTGAGACTCTGCACGCAGAATCCTGCAAAATTATCCTCAGTGTACAACATAGAGCACCAAATAATGCATGCAGAGCAGAATTAGGCCGATACCCGCTAATTGTCAAAATCCAGAAAAGAGCCATTAAATTCTGCAACCCCCTAAAAGGAAGCGATTCCCAAACCTTCCATAACAAAGCCATCACCTACAGAGAGATGAACCTGGAGAAGAGTCCCCAAAGCATGCTGGTCCTGGGGCTCTGTTCACAAACACAAACACACCCCACAGAGCCCCAGGACAGGAACACAATTAGATCCAACCAAACCGTGAGAAAACAAAAAGATAATTACTTGACACATTGGAAAGAAATAACAAAAAAACAGAGCAAACTAGAATGCTATTTGGCCCTAAACAGAGAGGACACAGTGGCAGATTACCTGACCACTGTGACTGACCTAAACTTAAGCTTTGACTATGTACAGACTCAGTGAGCATAACCTTGCTATTGAGAAAGGCCACCGTAGGCAGACCTGGCTCTCAAGAGAAGACAGGCTATGTGCACACAACCCACAAAATGAGGTGGAAACAGAACTGCACTTCCTACCTCCTGCCCAATGTATGGCCATATTAGAGACACATATTTCCCACACAGATTCCACAGATCCACAAAGAATTTGAAAACAAACCCGATTTTGATAAACTCCCATATCTATTGGTGAAATTCCACAGTGTGCTATCAACGCAGTAAGATTTGTGACCTGTTGCCACAAGAAAAGGTCAACCAGTGAAGAACAAACACCATTGTAAATGCAACCCATATGTATGCTTATTTATGTTCCCTTTTCTACTTTAACCATTTGTACATCGTTACAACACTGTATATGTACATATTATGACATTTGTAATGTCTTTATTGTTTTGAAACTTCTGTATGTTAGATTTTCACTGCAATTTTTTTATGTTTTTGTCACTTCTGTATATTATCTACCTCACTTGCTATGGCAATGTTAACAAATGTTTCCCATGCCAATAAAGCCCCTTGAATTGAATAGATTTGAATTGAATTGAATTGAATTGAGAGAGAGAGAGCGAGAGAGAGAGAGAGAGATGAGCTGTGGTTGCTGTGGTTACTGTGGTTGCTGTGGTTGCTGGGGTTACTGTGGTTGCTGTGGTTGCTATGGTTGCTGTGGTTCCTGTGGTTTCCAGCTCTTGCAGTTTGAGGCTCTTGCACACCCTTAAGTGAAAGAGGGGGGGAGGTGGTAGTTATGTTGATGGATAATGTGGTCATAGATGTATTTAAGCTAGACCAAGTTGGCACTGATGGACATTCCTGGAGAGAGGAAGAAAATGATAGTGGTGAGAGAAGGACAAGGAAAGAGAGTGAGAGAAGGACAAGGAAAGAGAGTGAGAGAAGCAGGAGAGGGTCAAAAGGAAATGACGTGGAATGGAAGGATGAAGATACTGGGCAAAGGAAGGAGGAGAATGAGATATACAGTGGGAGGGAGGAAATGACATGGAATGGAAGGATGAAGATACTGGGCAAAGGAAGGAGGAGAATGAGATATACAGTGGGAGGGAGGAAATGACAATGGCAGTTAAAGCAAGGGGTTGTGACTGCACATGATAAGTCATTTGGCCAGCAACCCCACAGCCCGTAGGATTGATTTAAGAGATAGTGATAGAGATAATGGGTTGAGAGGAGGGAGGGCATGGAAGAAGTTGAGAGCCAGGAGAGTGGTGACAGCAACAGCCGTAAATAACAGATCGTACAGTGTCAGGACTGTGCCTACTGAGGCCAGAATTAAACAGAGACCAAGGTACCTTTTCAGTTTGATGGCTTAACGGAGGTGTCAACCACACACTCAATATGACCCGCAGGCAGACAATTACATTTCCCTGCTAGGTGTGTGCATGTGTGTGTGTGTGTGTGTGTGTGTGTGTGTGTGTGTGTGTGTGTGTGTGTGTGTGTGTGTATGTGTGTGCGTGTGCGTGTGTGCATACGTGCAGTGTATTTATGGATGGAGCAGCAGCATGAGCAGGTCTTCCTCAACAGAGCTCTTTAGGACCCTAAATGTCCGGCCATCTGCTGGGGAGACTACCCTCAGAACCATGCAGCCTCTCTCTCGTACACACATGTACACACACGCACTGACTCACAACACGCACTGACTCACAACACGCACTGACTCACAACACGGACTGACTCACAACACACATGTACACACACACGCACTGACTCACAACACGCACTGACTCACAACACACACTGACTCACAACACGCACTGACTCACAACACACACTGACTCACAACACGCACTGACTCACAACACGCACTGACTCACAACACGAACTGACTCACAACACGCACTGACTCACAACACACTGACTCACAACACACACTGACTTACAACACGCACTGACTCACAACACGCACTGACTCACAACACGCACTGACTCACAACACGCACTGACTCACAACACGGACTGACTCACAACACGGACTGACTTACAACACACACTGACTCACAACACACACTGACTCACAACACGCACTGACTCACAACACGCCTGACTCACACCACGCACTGACTCACAACACGCACTGACTCACAATACGCACTGACTCACAACACGAACTGACTCACAACACGCACTGACTCACAACACACACTGACTCACAACACACACTGACTCACAACACGCACTGACTCACAACACACACTGACTCACAACACGCACTGACTCACAACACGGACTGACTCACAACACGCACTGACTCACAACACACACTGACTCACAACACGCACTGACTCACAACACGGACTGACTCACAACACGCACTGACTCACAACACACACTGACTCACAACACACACTGACTCACAACACACACTGACTCACAACACGGACTGACTCACAACAAAACAATGTTATGTTTGTACTGTATTGTTCTCAGGTGTCATAGAATGAACGCAACGGTACAAAACAATTCCTGTCAGCTAAAAAATCATTACATGTTTTCCTCCTGTTGGAAAGGTCACTGACCTTACAGCAGGTGTGTTATCGTGTTTGTATGGTATACGTGTGTGTGAGTGTGTGTGTGTGTGTGTGTGTTGCTGAAATGCTGTGTGTGTGTGTGTGTGTGTGTGTGTGTGTGTGTGTGTGTGTGTGTGTGTGTGTGTGTGTGTGTGTGTGTGTGTGTGTGTGTGTGTTTCTGAAATGTTACAAATAATACATGCAGAGCAGAATTAGGCCGATACCTGCTAATTGTCAAAATCCAGAAAAGAGCCGTTAAATTCTACAACCCCCTAAAAGGAAACGATTCCCAAATCTTCCATAACAAAGCCATCACGTACAGAGAGATGAACCTGGAGAAGAGTCCCCTAAGCATGCTGGTCCTGGGGCTCTGTTCACAAACACAAACACACCCCACAGAGCCCCAGGACCGCAACACAATTAGACCCAACCAAATCATGAGAAAACAAAAAGATAATTACTTGACACATTGGAAAGAATTAACAAAAAAACAGAGCAAACTAGAATCCCTCACCCCTACTGCAGGTTGCGTTCCCTGTCTGTTGTGAACGGGTGGCAAATACTGGAGGAGAACTGCTTTCCCTGTCTGTTGTGAAGGGGTGGCAAATACTGGAGGAGAGACTGCTTTCCCTGTCTGTAGTGAAGGGATGGGAAATACTGGAGGATACCTGCTTTCCCTGTCTGTTGTGAAGGGGTGGCAAATACTGGAGGAGAACTGCTTTCCATGTCTGTTGTGAAGGGATGGGAAATACTGGAGGATAACTGCTTTCCCTGTCTGTTGTGAAGGGTGTCAAATACTGGAGGAGAGACTGCTTTCCCTGTCTGTTGTGAAGGGATGGGAAATACTGGAGGATAACTGCTTTCCCTGTCTGTTGTGAAGGGATGGGAAATACTGGAGGAGAGACTGCTTTCCATATCTGTTGTGAAGGGTTGGGAAATACTGGAGGATAACTGCTTTCCCTGTCTGTTGTGAAGGGTTGGGTTATACTGAAGGAGAGACTGCTTTCCTGTCTGTAGTGAAGGGGTGTCTAATACTGGTGGAGACTGCTTTCCCTGTCTGTTGTGAACGGGTGTCTAATACTGGTGGAGACTGCTTTCCCTGTCTGTTGTGAAGGGGTGTCTAATACTGGTGGAGACTGCTTTCCCTGTCTGTTGTGAAGGGGTGTCTAATACTGGTGGAGACTGCTTTCCCTGTCTGTTGTGAAGGGGTGTCTAATACTGGTGGAGACTGCTTTCCCTGTCTGTAGTGAAGGGGTGTCTAATACTGGTGGAGACTGCTTTCCCTGTCTGTTGTGAAGGGGTGTCTAATACTGGTGGAGACTGCTTTCCCTGTCTGTTGTGAAGGGGTGTCTAATACTGGTGGAGACTGCTTTCCCTGTCTGTAGTGAAGGGGTGTCTAATACTGGTGGAGACTGCTTTCCCTGTCTGTTGTGAAGGGGTGTCTAATACTGGTGGAGACTGCTTTCCCTGTCTGTTGTGAAGGGGTGTCTAATACTGGTGGAGACTGCTTTCCCTGTCTGTAGTGAAGGGGTGTCTAATACTGGTGGAGACTGCTTTCCCTGTCTGTTGTGAAGGGGTGTCTAATACTGGTGGAGACTGCTTTCCCTGTCTGTAGTGAAGGGGTGTCTAATACTGGTGGAGACTGCTTTCCCTGTCTGTTGTGAAGGGGTGTCTAATACTGGTGGAGACTGCTTTCCCTGTCTGTATTGAAGGGGTTTCTAATACTGGTGGAGACTGCTTTCCCTGTCTGTTGTGAAGGGGTGTCTAATACTGGTGGAGACTGCTTTCCCTGTCTGTTGTGAAGGGGTGTCTAATACTGGTGGAGACTGCTTTCCCTGTCTGTTGTGAAGGGGTATCAAATACTGGAGGAGAGATTGCTTTCCTGTCTGTTGTGAAGGGGTTTCTAATACTGGAGGAGAGATTGCTTTCCCTGTCTGTTGTGAAGGGTTGGGTTATACTGGAGGAGAGACTGCTTTCCCTGTCTGTTGTGAAGGAGTGTCAAATACTGGAGGAGAGACTGCTTTCCTGTCTGTTGTGAAGGGGTGTCAAATACTGGAGGAGAGATTTCTTTCCCTGTCTGTTGTGAAGGGTTGGGTTATACTGGAGGAGAGACTGCTTTCACTGTCTGTTGTGAAGGGTTGTCAATCACTGGAGGAGAGACTGCTTTCCTGTCTGTTGTGAAGGGTTGGGAAATACTGGAGGAGAGACTGCTTTCCCTGTCTGTTGTGAAGGGATGGGAAATACTGGAGGAGAGACTGCTTTCACTGTCTGTTGTGAAGGGTTGGGAAATACTGGAGGAGAGACTGCTTTCCCTGTCTGTTGTGAAGGGTTGGGAAATACTGGAGGAGAGACTGCTTTCCCTGTCTGTTGTGAAGGGTTGGGAAATACTGGAGGAGAGACTGCTTTCCCTGTCTGTTGTGAAGGGTTGGGAAATACTGGAGGAGAGACTGCTTTCCCTGTCTGTTGTGAAGGGATGGGAAATACTGGAGGAGAGACTGCTTTCCCTGTCTGTTGTGAAGGGTTGTCAATCACTGGAGGAGAGACTGCTTTCCCTGTCTGTTGTGAAGGGATGGGAAATACTGGAGGAGAGACTGCTTTCCCTGTCTGTTGTGAAGGGTTGTCAATCACTGGAGGAGAGACTGCTTTCCCTGTCTGTTGTGAAGGGTTGTCAATCACTGGAGGAGAGACTGCTTTCCCTGTCTGTTGTGAAGGGTTGGGAAATACTGGAGGAGAGACTGCTTTGCTTGCAGCACTGACACAATCATGCTGATGTTTGTGTGTATGGTTCTGGGTATGTGTGTGTGTTTCTGTGTATGTGTGTGTGTGTGTGTGTGTGTGTGTGTGTGTGTGTGTGTGTGTGTGTGTGTGTGTGTGTGTGTGTGTGTGTGTGTGTGTGTGTGTGTGTGTGTGTGTGTGTGTGTGTGTGTGTGTGTGTGTGTGTGTGTGTGCATTTGCACAGAGGAATGTGTGCCGTTTGATTTGGTTAGAATATAAATTTTTTCACAGGGCTCTTACATGGTACATAGTCATCTGAATGAGTCTTCAACAGATGCTCAGTATGTAATAATAACGCATGCGAATTAGCAGACACTTTAATCCAAATCAACTCACGGTCATGCCCACATACATGTGAATCAAATCAACTATCCTGGCATTGCAAGAGCTAATCTCTACCAACGGAGCTACAGAGGCCCAGGGAGATGGTTGTGGAATTCCCACTTGACTTCAGTCAGTGTATCCTCATAACATATAGTTGGCTTTGAAGTGTATGATTTTCAAGTCATGTTTGAAAAATGATATGTTTCCACATTTTTGTGTTCCATTAAGTCTTAATCACATTACCATACATTACCGTACCTCATAGACAGCTTCTGTTGATGCACAGATTTGCACACACTCACACACACACACACACACACACACACACATACACACACACACACACACGCACGCACGCACACACACATGTACACACACATGCACACACACATGCACACATGCATGCACACACACGCACACACGCACGCACTCACACTCTTCCAGCTCAGACAGTAAAAGTTGAACCTGAGGAACTTCCCAAAGTAAAGGCAATAAGCCTCTTCTTGTATGTTGACAACGGGATCTGTGTATTCTGCAATTCCCTTCAATTGGCTGAATCCAGCCAAATCTGTTTGTAATCGAATGGGTTTTACATCAATGTGTCTGATAAAACAAAAATCCAACTTAATGTAAAACTGCACTCTGTTATTGTAAGTCTCTCTAAGCATCCCTGTAATGCCAAAAACATGAATCCACTGTCCAATACCCACCTCTGGACTCTGCAGGACACTCATCGTGTTACGGACAAATCCATGGCAGAGTCCACTGTCCCATACCCACCTCTGGACTCAACAGGACACTCATCGTGTTACGGACAAATCCATGGCTGAGTCCATGTTAAGGGCCTGATTCCACTGTCCCATACCCACTTCTGGACTCAACAGGACACTCATCTTGTTACGGACAAATCCATGGCTGAGTCCATGTTAAGGGCCTGATTCCACTGTCCAGCTTCATTCTCCCTTTCATCCCGTTCTCTATCTACACCTCTACTCACTTCCTCAAGCCCTCTGTTCTTCTGGGCTTATTGACCACTTACTCGTTAAGAAGAGGGCTCAACCAGACCTGGGTTCGATCTCGGGCTGTATCACAACCGGTCGTGATCGGGAGTCCCATAGGGCGGCTCACAATTGGCCGGCAGGGATTTTCCATGTCACATCGCACTCTAGAGACTCCTTGTGGCGGGCCGGGTGCCTGCAGGTTGACCTCGGTCGTCAGTTGAACTGTGTTTCCTCTGACACATTAGTGCAGCTGGCTTCCAAAATTCTTAGGGCTCGGTGTCCCGCCTAGTGGCACAACTTCCAGTGAAACTGGAGGGCGTGCAATTCAAATAAATAGTCATAAAAATGATGCATATTAAACATGTAGGTACATAATCTACCACTAAACTTTGTTAAACAAGTCAAAATACATTTCTATTGACTCTTCAGATACCCTAACATGTAATAAAACTATAATATTTCAAATGGAAAGAAGTATATTCAATAGGAAACATATATTAGCAGGTGCATCTTGTCTTCAAATGCGTGCCCAAACACGAATTCCCAAGAGTGTGTCCCTATACTAAAATTCATATCTCTTACTCATTTTGGAAGAAACAAGCCTGAAACCTTGAACATAGACTGCTGACACCCTGTGGCAGCCAAAGGAATTGCATCACGGGAGCTAGAATGCATTATTTCCCTATACGTTCCATTGCAAGAGCATGGGCTCTCAAAAAAAACATTCTGGTTGGTTTTTATTTGGATTTTCTCCTACCATATCTATTCTTAGAGTCTCCTACATTATTATAACATTTCTGCAAACTTCAAAGTGTTTTCTTTCCAATGGTACCGATTATATGCATATCCTGGCTTCAGAGCCTGAGCAACAGTTTACTTTGGGCACGTCAGTCAGGCGGATATTGAGAAAAAAAGGACCCTGGCCTTAACAGGTTTTTAATGCGTGCGGGTGTTAAGAAGCGCAATTTGGCAGGTCGTATTTTGGAAGATTACTTGACCTTCACCTCTCGAGCCCATTAGGGATTGCAGGGATGAGAAAAGCTCGAAATGGGGGATAAAAAGGGGGGTAACACAAAAAAGAGGGCTTATAACCCTCCACACACATTGACACTTCACACTTTATCTGAGGGCTATGCGTCCCAGGCGTGTGTAAAACAACAGAGGATTCATTGCAGTTTGGATCCTGTCCCCCTGTTTGGTTTTACATAACGGATCTTTTCAATAAAACAGCCTGTGTGTGTTTGTGTGTGTAAAGTATGTACCAAGCATCTTCGGGTAAGGCGCTACAAAAACGATGGATTATCCATGTGAGTGAGCATTGGGTCTGTAAGCATTTGTGTATGGGTAATTGGTGTGTGTCTATTGGTGTGTGTGTGTGTGTATGTGTGTGTGTGTGTGTGTGTGTGTGTGTGTGTGTGTGTGTGTGTGTGTGTGTGTGTGTGTGTGTGCGTGCGGGCCCGCTTGTGTAGTGTCTTTACCTCCTGATGACTGTCCCTTGAGTGTAACATTCGGTTTGCTCACCAGGCTAATCTGTCCCTTGCACATGACTAACGCAGCCTTGTTTACACTCTGTTTCTATACAGATCTCTGCATGTCGGCTAACTGGCCAGGCTAGCCTGTGCCGGATGCCAGGCGACCTGGGGAGCCCTGTAATGCTGTGTGTGTGTTTGTAAGTGTTTGTGTGTATTTGTGTGTGTGTGTGTGTGTGTGTGTGTGTGTGTGTGTGTGTGTGTGTGTGTGTGTGTGTGTGTGTGTGTGTGTGTGTGTGTGTGTGTGTGTGTGTTGTTATGGTACGCCAAGAGGACTGGGCAGCCCAGTAATACTGCTCTGGCCATCGACCGGACCAAATGGATCAGCTTTTCTCTGTGGCCTTGCCCTTCCTCTTTCTCTGTTGACACACAGACCTTCTCGCTTGCTCCCTGTGTGAGTGTGTCTAAGTGTATGTGTGTGTGTGTGTGTGTGTGTGTGTGTGTGTGTGTGTGTGTGTGTGTGTGTGTGTGTGTGTGTGTGTGTGTGTGTGTGTGTGTGTGTGTGTGTGTGTGTTTATTTTAGAAGTAACCCTGTTACAAAAAGCAGGGGATTAAAAAATCTCAAATAAAGCGAAACATTTTCTGGTGTGCCACCCGTTGCCATACCAGTGGAGAGTGTTTGTGAATGTGTATGTGTGTGTATCTAAGTGTGTGTGTGTGCTTGCGAGTGTGCGTCTGTGCGTGTGTGCATGTGTGTGTGTGCCTCATCCATAGGAATGATAGGAAGGGAATCTATCCTGAGAGAGGGAGGCCGGAGACATGCAGAACTCACAGGGCCAGGGTTTACATTCCAGTTTTCACTTTTGTTCTGAACATGTTTTCTGAACATGCTGACACATCCAGTTGTCTTCTTGTCTTGTGTATGTTTTACAAATAACCTGCATGTGTGTAGGGGTGGGGGGGGGGGACTGTGGTGTTGACAGTCCCAGGGCTCCTGTGGTGATGTGTGGGCAACAAAACAGCCTTCATCAGCAGATAACTTGGCCTCGGATGACGTTGTAGGAACAGAGGACAGAGGACTGTGACACTCACACACACAGTTACATGTTGCCAACTTCACTGGCTGAAGGTTTGGCTATGCAGATTTATCTCCGGGTCACTGCAGAGTAGAGGGTCACACCCACACGCACGCAGAGACACACAAACACACACACACGCACATACACACTCACACACGCACGCACGCACAAACACATACACTTGGACACACACACTCTCCCCAACTGGCATTCTTACTAACTGACACACTCAGTCACACACAGAAATACACACATAATACTGTACACACATAATACAGTACACACATAATACAGTACACACGTAATACAGTACACACATAATACAGAACACACATAATACTATACAGCCATAATAGAGTACACACATAATACAGTACACACATAATACAGTACACACATAATACAGTACACACATAATACAGTACACACGTAATACAGTACACACATAATACAGAACACACATAATACTATACAGACATAATACAGTACACACATAATACAGTACACACATAATACAGTACACACATAATACAGTACACACGTAATACAGTACACACATAATACAGTACACACATAATACTATACACACATAATACAGTACACACGTAATAGAGTACACACATATTACAGTACACACATATTACAGTACACACATAATGCAAACACAAGGCAAACATAATGTGAAAAAGAAGCCACATCCTCATTATCTGATTTTGTCAGGGTAGACTTTCCTGCCCATCTTAATTCAGCAAATATATAGAATAATAGGACCCTAACAGAAAAATACACATGAAAACAAGTGAAAATGCACATGTGAAACTCTTATTTGCACATGTGAAACTCTTATTTGCACATGTGGAATTTTATTTTCACATGTGAAAACGAATTTGCACTTTGGAAAAAGCATTGTTGAAATTCTATATCCCCATGTTGTAATTTTTTCTCCATATGAGGTCATATTTTCACATGTGCTCAAATGTGTAGTTTCATGACATTACATGAAGACATTTTGCATCCCCAGGTTGTCACATTTATTTCACATGTTTTCATGTGTAGTTTAATGTTATCACAATTTGACTTTTACATGTTGTCACTGTCACGACTTCCGCCGAAGTCGGCTCCTCTCTTTGTTCGTGGCGGCGTTCTAGCGATCAACGCTCCATTTTTCATGTATCCATTTGTTTTGTCTTGTTCCCTGCACACCTGGTTTTCATTCCTCAATCAATCTACATGTATTTATTCCTCTGCTCTCCATCATGTCTTTGTGGAAGATTGTTTGTGTTACGTGTATTTTTTTACGCCCCAGACATCTGTCTATGTTCTATGTTTTGGGCACGTTGTTTGTGCTTTTGTTACGCCCCAGACATCTGTCTATGTTCCGTGTTTTGGGCACGTTGTTTGTGCTTTTGTTACGCCCCAGACATCTGTCTATGTTCCGTGTTTTGGGCACGTTGTTTGTGCTTTTGTTACGCCCCAGACATCTGTCTATGTTCCGTGTTTTGGGCACGTTGTTTGTGCTTTTGTTACGCCCCAGACATCTGTCTATGTTCCGTGTTTTGGGCACGTTGTTTGTGCTTTTGTTACGCCCCAGACATCTGTCTATGTTCCGTGTTTTGGGCACGTTGTTTGTGCTTTTGTTACGCCCCAGACATCTGTCTATGTTCCGTGTTTTGGGCACGTTGTTTGTGCTTTTGATATTTTAGCGGAGTAAAGTGTGCACCTGTTCACTTCACTCTGCTCTCCTGCACCTGACGTCGCCTCCAGTACACATCAGGTGACAGCACATGTTTTCACGTTAACTTCACATAAGAGCCCATGTGACCACGTGCCAATAATGAGAAAATGGAGTGATTGAACGAAACCCAAAGTGGGTTTTTACTTGGCTGTTGTCTTTGTCTGTGACAATGAGGGAGATATCAAATATATCCTCTGAGCATCACACACACACGCACGCACACACACACACATTATGAGATAGAGAGAGAGACAAAGAGAGAGAGAGAGACAGAGAGAGAGAGAGAGAGAGGATTCAATTTATAACAGAGGAGGAATGGAGTGACGGAGAGGGGAGAGAGAAAGAGGGAGAGAGAGGTAGAGAGAGGGAGAGAGAAAGAGGGAGAGAAAGAGAGAGAGAGAGAGAGAGAGAGAGAGAGAGAAAGAGGGAGAGAGAAAGAGGGAGAGAGAAAGAGGGAGAGAGAAAGAGGGAGAGAGAAAGAAGGAGAGAGAGAGAGAGAGAGGGAGAGAGAGAGAGAAATAGAGAGAGAGGTAGAGAGAGAGGGAGGGATATATATAGAGAAAAAGAGAGAGAGAGAAAGAAAGAGAGAGAGACAATGAGAGATAGATATAAGGGGAGAGAGAGAAAAAGAAAGAGAGAGAGAAATAGAAGTAGATAGAAATAGAGAGAGAGAGAAAGGGAGAGAGACAGAGATAGAGATAGAAATAGAGAGAGAGGGGGGAGACAGACAGACAGACAGACAGACAGACAGACAGACAGACAGACAGACAGACAGACAGACAGAGAGAGAAGACAGACAGAGAAGACAGACAGACAGACAGACAGACAGACAGACAGACAGACAGACAGACAGACAGACAGACAGACAGACAGACAGACAGACAGACAGACAGACAGACAGACAGACAGACAGACAGACAGACAGACAGACAGACAGACAGACAGACAGACAGACAGACAGACAGACAGACAGACAGACAGACAGAGAAATAGAGAGAGGGGGGATTAGAGAGAGAGAGAGAGAGAGAGATAGATAGACAGACAGAGAGAGGTTAGAGAGAGGGAGAGAGAGACAGACAGAGAGACAGAGCGAGATGGAGATATAAGTAGAGAGAGAGAGAGAGAGAGAGAGAGATAGACAGAGAGAGGTTAGAGAGAGGGAGAGAGAGACAGACAGAGAGACAGAGAGAAATGGAGATATAAGTAGAGAAAGAGAGAGACAGAGAGAGACTTCTGTATGTGTAATGTTTACTATTAATTTGTATTGTTTATTTCACTTTATATATTCACTTTATATATTATCTACCTCACTTGCTTTGGCAATGTTAACACATGTTTCCCATGCCAATAAAGCCCTTCAATTGAATTGAATTTAGAGAGAGAGAGAGGTTAGAGAGAGGGAGAGAGAGACAGACAGAGAGACAGAGAGAGATTGAGATATAAGTAGAGAGAGAGACAGAGAGAGAGATTGAGATATAAGTAGAGAGAGAGACAGAGAGAGAGAGATTGAGATATAAGTAGAGAGAGAGAGAGGTTGAAAGAGAGAGAATTGGGCCGCTTTCCAGTGGTAATGAAAATACAGAAAAGATCATTAACATTTTGGCTACGTCTATATTCAAGTCCAAATTCAAGTCTGCAATTTAAAGCACTTCAAACCCAAGAGCTAAGCCCAGAGACAAGCCCTCTCAGTCAGCTGGTGTAGGACCTCACCAAGCACTGCTTCAAAAGAAAGAATTTCAATAAACAAAATCAGGAACCAATTAAACGACTCTTATATACAACGTTGGAAAAAACGAAGCAAAATTCCAAAGACGACTAAATCTGGCCCTAAACAGAGAATATGAATTGGCTGATTATCTCTACTCTGTCAGAGATATGAAGCAGAGACAGATCGTTACCAAGTACAGGCTGAGTGACCACCAATTGGCAATAGAAACCGGCAGACATAAAAAGACATGGCTACCCAAAGAGGAGCTTATATATGGTCACTGCACGACAGGGGAGGAAGAAACAGAGGTGCACTTTCTCCTTTACCATGATAAATATTCCTCACCAAGAGATTCATTATTCACAGAAATGACTACATTTATTCCAAATTTGAACTTATTAAACCCAGAGGAAAAACTAAAAGCACTCATGAGCGAAGGAGCAATGGCTCCTCTTGCAGCCAAATATGTATTCGCCTGCCAAAGCCTGAGGAACACTGAATAATAACATCTGCATAGTAAGCAGTAACTCACTTATTATTACTATTATTGGTATTACTATTATTATTGTTGTTGTGATTATCATTCCAAATAGTAGTGGTATTGGTGTATTGGCAGCCCTTTCTGGGTATAGATCGTGGCTTCCCCCTCTCTCTCTCTCTCCTACACCCAGGTTCTGTTATCTCAGGTCGTAAATTCCTGGCTGAGACTCTTCCCCCTGGCCATGCACTATAGAGTCAGAGAGATTCACAGTAGAACAAAGGAACTCCCACCAAATTCTACTACATTTTTGGAGAATTTGTAAACGGTCGGTGGAGAAGCCAGCTACGAACCGGTCCGTTTTGTTTCATGTTTGTGACCATGAAAGACAATAAAGCCACATTACCATCACTCTGTTTATACAGGTGCCTTCGTTATGAGGTTTGCATCTAATTATTATATAAAATGAATGAGTCAAGATTAAACTATTTGTGAAATGACGTAATGTGATGTTAAACCTTTAATGTGAGAGAATTGTATTCCCTTTAAAGTTTAACTAAGTCATTGGCCCACCCTCGTGAGCACAGACATGATCAGGCGTCATAGAACAGCCTTTTTTTACTGTTATGGAAGAAAAAAAACTCCTGAGAAAATCCTCTTCAGACCACGTGTACCTCGGTGTAAACTGAGGTGGCACAGGTTTTAGTTTAGACGAAGCAAACCCACAGCGTGAGCTGTGATTGCGAATAGTTATTGAATTCCTAACCATACCACGTGGAGCATTGGCTACACGGCTGGAAATGGTTCAACTCTGAGACTAGCGATCCCGACAGAATAAGAGCAAATCTTAGATACTAATTACTAGTCTGCAGCTAGAAATTATGCAAACCTGGGATGCGAAGACCGACAACCGTCGAAACATCTAATCTATGAGAACATTTCTGAATGGTACTTTGAAGTATCCATTGTAACCACAAAATAATTTGATCTTCAGTCGATACAGAGAGAGACAACATTGTAAATACAACCCATATTTGTGCTTATTTATTTTCCCTTTTGTACTTTAACCATGTGTACATTGTTACAACACTGTATATATAATATGACATATAATATGATATAATTGTAATATCTTTATTCTTTTGGATCTTCTGTATGTGTAATGTTTACTGTTAATTTTTATTGTTTATTTCCCTTTTGTATATTATCTACCTCACTTGCTTTGGCAATGTTAACATATGTTTCCCATGCCAATAAAGCCCCTTGAATTGAATTGAGACGCGGATGAACTGACTCTCCAGCAGACGGACTGGATTCCAACAGAAAAGACCACGACACACGGGCTTAAATATATACTGATTGCAATTATTCCCGAATGAGTGAATGTTCATGTGCAAAGGATTAGCATTTCAATTAATATAATTGTCAACTGTGTAGTGAGCCCTTTTGTTTTTCCTACTCTTCCACAGTCCACACCAACTTCCCATTGTCCAACAAGTTGTCATATCGGCTTAGCACACTAGGGAATCTTCCCTATTATTTGTTAGTACAGTTTATATCAATTGCTAAAACACAATTTCTGAAACCTTGCTCCATTTCCTGAAAACATTAAACACAAAACCTCATCTTCAAGCACTATTTACATAACCTCTGACTCCTCTCGCAAAATGAAACATTCGCTTCAAAACAGTTTTATCTGTGTTCAAAATCAAACCCTGCTCTCAAATCATAAGCAAAGTGATCAAAATGATATACAGTGGGGCAAAAATGTATTTAGTCAGCCACCAATTGTGCAAGTTCTCCCACTTAAAAAGATGAGAGAGGCCTGTAATTTTCATCATAGGTACACTTCAACTATGACAGACAAAATGAGAGAAAAAATCCAGAGATTCACATTGTAGGATTTTTTATGAATTTCTTTGCAAATTATGGTGGAAAATAAGTATTTGGTCAATAACAAAAGTTTATCTCAATACTTTGTTACATCCCCTTTGTTGGCAATGTACTACAGTATACAATACTAAAAGGGACAAAAATCAAAGGAGTAAACATGTGATCAATGTGCTTCTTCTTGTCTTTGGGCTGGGTCAGGCCAGAGCACTTCGTCGACATCACAAGCAACATTGTCCCTCCTGAGGCAACGGGGGAAGAAGCCTCTTGTGTGCCGTATCCAGCCCTGACATGATTCCTCACCTATATCACCACAGGCTAAATCCATGGCTTGCAGCAGATTTACTCTGGTGTAGGGTTGTCTATCATACACTTTCCATCTCCAAGAGGAGAAAAACTCCTCAATCGGATTCAGGAAAGGCGAGTATGGAGGGAGGTACAAGTTCATAAACTGCCCATTGATGTTAAACCATTCCCTTACCTGAGCAGCTTGGTGGAAACTGACATTGTCCCACACTATCACATAGGTGGGAATGGGATTCTCATTTAGCTCTTGACCCTGCTGCTCTTGAACCTGCTGTTCAAATAAAATATCTCTTAGATAAATCTTAGAAGGTGCTGGGTGTTCTATAGCCCGAGTGTAACATGGTGATGTAGAACACCATGGTTGCTTATAGCAGCACAGATTGGGACATTGCCACCTCGTTGACCAGAGACTTCAACAATGGCCCGCTGTCCAATCAGGTTTCGGCCTCTCCTTCTCCTCTTTGTTAGATTGAAGCCTGCTTCATCGACAAAGATGAACTCATGGGGTCTGTCCAAGGATTCCAAGTCAAATATTGTCTGTGTAGAAATACAATATACTGTATGTAGGATTTTGTAAGTCGTACAGAGACAGTGCTATACTGTAGAGTACAATTAGGCTTCTGATTCACATACATTGTATGTACTGAAGAGTAATGTCATTCACATAGTATGTGTTAGTACTGTCGACAATCTGGATTATAGTAATTGTTTCTGAATGTACACTTACTTGCACATACTGAGCTCGCAGTTCTTTCACCCTTGGTGAGTTGCGCTCAAAAGGTACTCTGTATACTTGTTTCATTCGCATCCTGTTACAATGGAGGACACGGTCAATTGTGGAAATGCTCACACTGTCGATTCCCTGGAAGTGTGTGTTGTCTTGTATCACTCGTTCCTGGATTTCTCTGAGTCGTCTTGCATTATTTTGAAGGACCATGCCAACTATAACGGCCTCTTGCTCCCGAGTGAATATAGCTGTCCTTCCACCTGCATGTGGCAGCCTTGCAATTCTACAAAACGTAGTTGTGCAGTTGCAAAACATATTCATGCAGGACAATACATACAGTGATTAACTTTACACATGTTTATTGAAACAGCTGCATATAGTGTAATACAGTAAATTTGCAATTACAAAAATACAGTAGTATCCTGTACCTGTTCTCTTCTCTGAATGTCCTTACTATGGTGGACACAGAAAATCGGCTCAAATTGGGTTGCACTCTAAGTCCTGCTTCCCTCATTGTCAGTTCATGGACAAGAACATGGTCTATAACTGTTGCTCGAATTTCATCAGATATTTCCACTCTTTGTCTTCCTCTTCATCCTCCTCTTCCTCTTTCTTGCCCTCCTCCTCCTCTTCCTCCTCGTCACCCACCTCACATACGCACTCGTCCTCGTCCTCTCACATTGTTTCTTCTATCCATTCTCAGGCTTTCTCCTTCCCACCTTCAACAACCTGTTTGTTCTCTCTGAACTGGCGTATATTGGTTGTGTCGCATCATTTGAAACAGGTTAAATCAATGTTGAGTGGTTGTGTTCAATCAATGACCTGTGTTCTCTATTTGAATTTGATTGTTGCCACTTGTGTTTACCAGTATGGAAGACATGTGCATTAGAGTGCAGAATGTGTTTACCAGTATGGATGACATGTGCATTAGAGTGCAGAATGTGTTTACCAGTATGGAAGACATGTGCATTAGAGTGCAGAATGTGTTTACCAGTATGGATGACATGTGCATTAGAGTGCAGAATGTGTTTACCAGTATGGATGACATGTGCATTAGAGTGCAGAATGTGTTTTGAGAATGTGTTTAGAGTTTTGCTGAAAAGTCTAAGTGAGATCTGCAAATTGTGTTTTACCATGTGAAATGGTTTAAGGTATTGACATCAGACTGCATAATTAGCTAAATGAGTCCAGGCAACTGAGAACTTTGTTCAGCCAATGGGTTTTAGTGTTCTAGCAATTGAGAAAAACTGTAACAGGTCTACTGTTTGTTGGTTTATGCATTTCTGTGATTATGTAGTTAGTAGGCAAATATATTATTAAGCCAATAGGTGTATAGATTCTTCATAGTAAAGGCTGAGTTCGTGCAGATAACCAACAATTTACAACGTTTGGAATGAGACTGACATGAGTTAAAGATTAATTCATTAATAAGAAGACTAATTGATCAGATATTAAAATATCTGAAGAGTTATATTAGGAAAATTATAACGTTGTAATCTGACGATTTTCCTTGGTGCCCCAACTTCCTAGTTAATTCAATTTACATGGTTAGTTTAATCACGTAATAATGATTACAATAATTATTTTGATAAAATAACAGTCTTCACTTTTATTGATGCCTAAGACACAACAGTAGCATGATGGTAGTGATAGCAGTTGAATGATGGTGGTGGTAGTTGTAGTAGTAATTATGATGGTAGTTGTAGCACTGATGTAATGGTGAAGATGACAGTTAGTTAGTTAGTTATGAGTTAGTTATAGTTTCATTTTTCCATGATTAGCTTTTAAAATGTATTATACTATTCTACTATTGACTGTTACCATTTTACTGTTGTTATTTTTTATTTAATATTGTATTATTATTTACTACCATTTTATATTATTATTTGTTATTGTTTATAAATGTATTCCAGCGTATATGTCACGCCCCGACCTTAGTATTCTTTGTTTTCTTTGTTATTTTGGTTAGGTCAGGGTGTGACATGGTTGATATGTGTGTTTATGTCTCATCTAGGGTGTTTGTACTGTCTAGGGGTTTTGTAGATTTATGGGGTTGTTTCCATCTAGGTGTTTATGTAGGTCTATGGTTGCCTAGATTGGTTCTCAATTAGAGGCAGGTGTTTATCATTGTCTCTGATTGGGAACCATATTTAGGCAGCCATCCTCTTTGGGTATTTTGTGGGTTATTGTCTATGTTATGTTGCACGTTTGCACATTGTTTATATAGCGGTCACGTTGGTCTTGTTTAAGTGTTCTTACTTCAATAAAGAAGTATGTATTCTAACCACGCTGCGCTTTGGTCCCCTCCATACTACAATCATGACAGTATATTGTATACATTGTTGCTTAGAGAGGGAGAGGGAGAGAAGGGGATGGGTAAAAAAATGGAGGGATTTGCAGAGAATTTACATCCCAGCAGAGAGAGAAATGTGTGTATTGGGAAGGAGGGACGAGAAGAGAGAAGGAAAGAGAGATGATGACGTCCCGACAGCATTCTTAAGAAGCTCTCTCTGTCATCTCTCAGAGAAACATGTCCTGTTTACATAATCATGCTTATTATTAGAATGGGGATTCTCTCTCTTATGTTTCATCAAAACTTTCTGCACCTCTCTATCTCTCTGCCTCTCTGCCTCTCTCTCTATACATTCACCTCTCTCTCTGCCTCTCTGCCTCTCTCATTGCTCACTCCCTCTTGATCCCTTGCTTAATCTCTCTCTATACATTCATCTCTCTCTCTGTCTCTCTGCCTCTCTCTCTCATCGCTCACTCCCTCTTGATCACTTGCTTAATCTCTCTCTCCGTCTCTCTCTCTCTCTCATCGCTCACTCCCTCTTGATCCCTTGCGTAATCTCTCTCTCTATACATTCATCTCTCTCTCTGTCTCTCTGCCTCTCTCTCTCATCGCTCACTCCCTCTTGATCCCTTGCTTAATCTCTCTCTCTATACATTCATCTCTCTCTCTGTCTCTCTGCCTCTCTCTCTCATTGCTCACTCCCTCTTGATCCCTTGCTTAATCTCTCTCTCTATACATTCATCTCTCTCTCTGCCTCTCTGCCTCTCTGCCTCTCACTCCCTCTTGATCCCTTGCTTAATCTCTCTCTCTATACATTCATCTCTCTCTCTGTCTCTCTGTCTCTCTCTCTCATCACTCACTCCCTCTTGATCCCTTGCTTAATCTCTCTCTCTATACATTCATCTCTCTCTCTAGAATATTTTTTATACAGCCCCTATTGTCTTTTAGAGTCTTTGGTTTGGCTGAGCATTAGCGCAATGAGAGTTTTTTGACATTTAAAATGGCGCTTGTATTCTTCTCCAATACAAGATCTTTTCCCATTAGCCGAGGCTCAGCTGTCAATGAGTGAAGAATGATGAATTGCTAATTTTGAGTCTTTGGGTTGAGGGTACTTCAGGGACCCTCAAAATTATCAACATCAATAATTCACTAACTTTTGTAACAGTGGAAAATATGTATTGGAAAACATATGAAAGCATGCATGCGCACACATACTTACTCAAATTCACACTCACATCACACACTTGTACTCAATAAGGCTTCGTGCACACATGTAGGTGTATGTGGATGTATCACAGTGTGTGTGTGTGCAAGCATGCATGTGTGTGAGCGATGAGAGAGCAAGAGTGAGAATGATAGACTAGAAATCATTATCACCATGATTCATCCAACTGCCTGTCTGATGTAATGCACATTCATACAGTACAAGCTGTCAGGGTCATCGAGGGAGAGGGGTGTGGGAAAGGGGAGAGAAGTGAGAGAAAGTGGAGATGGGAGAGGGAGAGGGGTGTGGGAAAGGGGAGAGAAGTGAGAGAAGGGGGAGAGGGATGAGAGAAAGCGGAGAGGGGAGAGGGAGAGGGGTGAGGGAAAGGGGAGAGAAGTGAGAGAAGGGGGAGAGGGATGAGAGAAAGCGGAGAGGGGAGAGGGAGAGGGGTGAGGGAAAGGGGAGAGAAGTGAGAGAAGGGGGAGAGGGATGAGAGAAAGCGGAGAGGGGAGAGGGAGAGGGGTGAGGGAAAGGGGAGAGAAGTGAGAGAAGGGGGAGAGGGATGAGAGAAAGCGGAGAGGGGAGAGGGAGAGGGGTGTGGGAAAGGGGAGAGAAGTGAGAGAAAGGGGAGAGGGATGAGAGAAAGCGGAGAGGGGAGAGGGAGAGGGGTGTGGGAAAGGGGAGAGTGAGGGGAGAGGGATGAGGGGTAGGGGAGAGGGAGAGGTGATAGGGAGAGAGGTGATGGAAAGTGGAAAGGGACGAGGGAGAGTGAGAGAGAGAGGGATGGGTAAAGTAATGAAGGCGGATGGAATAAAAGTGAGATAGAGAGAGATGATGACGTCCCAGCAGAGAGAGAGGGATGGGTAAATGGAAGGAGTGATGGGAGGAGAGAAGGAGAGAGGGATGATGACGTCCCAGCAGAGAGAGAGGGATGGGTAAAGTAATGAAGGTGGGATGGAATAAAAGTGAGATAGAGAGAGATGATGACGTCCCAGCAGAGAGAGAGGGATGGGTAAAGGGAAGGAGTGATGGGAGGAGAGAAGGAGAGAGGGATGATGACATCCCGGCGGCAGTCTTAAGATGTTTTCTCTCTGTCATCTCTCAGAGAAACATGTCTGTCTCTCTCTCATTGCTCGCTCCCTCTTGATCCCTTGCTTAATCTCTCTATCTCTCTCTCTTTCTCTCTTGCAGTGCATGCTGGGAGTTTTTGGGAGTTTGAGTCTTTGGTGTGGAGGGCTCCGTCCTAACTAACTTTCTTGATTTTATTTTCTATGGTGGGGGGTTAATGCACTATTTGTTTTAGCGGTATCCACAGTTTTTTCAAAGTTAGGGTGGAAGAGGAGAGAGTAAGTTTCCTGGGGTTTGGAAGTTGTGGTGTGAGCGATGGCTTCTCAGCCTAGTGCGGAGGAGACGCTGTCGATATGGCATGGATTCAGGTGTGTTCCTGAGAATGGAGTTATTAAGGTGGAGGAGGTTCTGCTCATGGTCGGTGAACAGGTAGGAGCTGGATTTATACATTCTGCTTCTAGAATGAACAAAGCTGTGGTTGTGTTCATGAAAAGAGCAAATTTGGTTGGTAGGCTAATTGCTAGTGGAATATTTGTAAGGGGTGTGTTGGTGCCAATTTCACCTCTCTCTACCCCTTCGACAAGAGTGGTAGTTGCAAATTTGCCTCCGTTTATTACGGATGATCAAATCGAGAAAGAGCTGAGTCGTTTTGGTAAGTTTGCTAGCGGTTTTTGTGTACTGTCAGCAGGTTTTCAGGCAGATGCCGTTAACCCCTCTAGGGTATGTGGGACGCTAGCGTCCCATCTGGCCAACATCCAGTGAGATTGCACAGCGCCAAATTCAAATACAGAAATACTCATTATAAAAATTCAGAAAACAAAACATATTTTACATAGGTTTAAAGATGGTGTTCTTGTGAATCCAACCACGGTGTCAGATTTATAAAATGCTTTACGGCGAAAGCATACCGTACGATTATTTGAGAACATAGCCCAGTTGACAAATTATTACAAACAGTAACCAGCCAAGCAGAAGCGTTACAAAACTCAGAAATAGAGGTAAAATGAATCCCTTACCTTTGATGATCTTCATATGGTTGCACTCAGAAGACATTCATTTACTCAATAAATGTTCCTTTTGTTCGATAAAAAGTATCTTTATATCCAAAAACCTCAGTTTTGTTTGCGCGTTGTCTTCAGTAATCCACAGGCTCAAACGCAGTCAAAACAGGCAAAACAGGCAAAACATGTCGTACAATGTTTATTTTCAAGCCTCAGGTTGTTTTTAGCCTAAATTATCTATAATATTTCAACCGGACAATAACGTCATCAATAGAAAAGGTAAAAAAGAAATGCACTCTCGGGATTGCGCATGAAAAAGCTTTGTGACACTCCAGGGTTCACTCATTTAGACTGGTCTTACTCCCTCATTTATAAGAACACAAGCCTGAAACAATTTCTAAGGACTGTTGACATCTAGTGGAAGGCATAGGAACTGCACATTGAGTCCTAAGTCAATGGATACTGTAATGGCATTGAATAGAAAACTACAAACCCCCAAGAAATACTTCCTGAATGGATTTTTCTCAGGTTTTTGCCTGTCAAATCAGTTATGTTATACTCACAGACACTATTTTAACAGTTTTGGAAACTTTAGAGTGTTTTCCATCCAAATCTACCAGTTATATGCATATCATATCTTCTGGGCCCGAGTAGCAGGCTGTTTAATTTGGGCATGCTTTCCAAAATTCCAAATGCTACCCCCTACCGTAGAGAAGTTAATCAGGGACATGTTGGACTTGTCGAGAGGTTCTAATGTGAACTTTGGACTGGTCTCTTTAGATCAAGAGAAGGCTTTTGATAGAGGGGACCATAAGTATCTGTTTAATGTGATGTTTTGGTTTGGGTTTGGGAAGAGTTTTTTGACCTGTGTAAAGCTGTTGTATGCTGGGGCGTCATGTATGGTTAAGGTGGGAGGGGGCTCAGTAGGCCAGTCTGGGTGAGACGGGGCATTACACAAGGATGCCCTCTATCTGGGCAGTTATACACACTAGCCAATGAGCCTTTTTTAGGACTGCTACGCAGGAGACTGCAGGGAGTGTGCTGGACAGGAATGGATGTGGTGACAGGCATAGCGTTATTAGCATATTCAGATTATGTTTCTGTGATGGTCAGGGATGGTCAGGATATGCAGGCACTAGAGACTAGTCTGAAGGTGTACGAGGGAGCTCTTTCAGCTAAGGTGAACTGGGGCAAGAGCAAAGCTCTGTTATGTGGGGCATGGGGGGATAGGGCCCCTTCTCTGCTTCCAGGGGGTTTGCAGTGGGGTTGTTAAGGGCTTCAAGTGTTGGGGGTGTACCTGGGCTCGGAGAAGTGGGTCATGAAGAACTGGGAGGGGCTGTCACAGACAGTGGTGTCAAGACCGCCAGGTGGAGGAGGCTCCTGTCCCAAGTGTCATATAGAGGGAGGGTGCTGATAATCAACAATCTGGTGGCATCTTCCCTGTGACATAAACTGGCTGTCCTCAACCCCCCCGTCAGTCTGCTCGCAGACCTGCAATGCAAGCTGGTGGACTTTTTCTGGTCGGGCCATCAGTGGCTGAGGGCAGCAGTGTTGCACATGACCGTCCACGAAGAAGGACAGGGCCTGGTGGAACTGGAGAGCAGGATGGCTGCTTTCCGGCTAAAGGCGGTGCAGAGACTGCTGTACTATACTGATGTTGGCTGGAGGGAGCCAGCATGCATGCTGCTGAGGAGAGCTGGCGGATTAGGGTTGGACCGGCAGCTGTTCCTCATGAAGCTGGAGAGGCTGAGTATAGCAGGTCTCTCAGATTTTTTTGCTCTGCAATGTTGAGGGCCTGGCAGGTGCTAAGGCCCACAGGAGAAGGGGGTGTGGAGCCTGGGCTGTGGGAGGAGCCTATCTTCCACAACCCAGCCATCCCTTTGAGATCGGTTCAGTCGGCCACCCTGCAGAGGCAACTGATGGCAGGGGGTTTACAAAGGCTGGGTGACCTGAGACTGCTGGGAGAGGAGGGGTGGAAAACCCCGGAAGTCTTGGCACAACAATCAGGAATAAAGTCTCTTAGGCTGCTGGAGATATTCCTGGAGGAGTTCCAGGAGGCACTGTCTGAGCCAGTAATTTTGTTTCCGCCACTGCAGGTGACGGCAGAGACTGGAGACTGGCAAGGGGGTCTGGAGGACTTGTTAGATTTTAACACTCCGAGCCTGGGGGAGTTTGAGGATGTGGGAGGTAAAGCCCTCTACAACCTCTGCATTAAGGTTATGAACATTAAGAGCCTAACAGGAGTGAAGGCACATCAGTGCCGGGGGTTTGTGGGGCGGAGAGTATGGTGAGTTTTAGGTGGAGGGGGCTCTACAAACCCCCAGTACCAAAGAGGTCAGGGGACCTCCAGTGGAGGGTTCTACATGGAGCCCTGGCCACTAACAGCTGGTTGGCACGGGTTGAACCGGGAATTGGGCAGGGGTGTCCTTTCTGTGTAATGAAAGAAACTGTGATTCATGTGTTTTCTGTGTGCACCAGATTAATACCATTAATGTCTCTGTTGGAATGTCTGAGTGACAGGTTGGGGGTGGTTTTTACTGTTGGGATGTTTATAATGGGATACAGGTATTCGATTAAGGAGAAGGCCAAATGTGTTTTGTTGAACTTTCTGTTTGCTCATGCGAAGTTGGCTAATTGGCTAACAAGGAGGAACAGGATCAAAGGTGGGGAGATAACAAAACCTTTACTATTGTTTAATGGGATGGTATCTGCGTGCATTAGGGTTGAGTTTGAGTACTATAGAATGATAAAAAGTGTGGAGATGTTTCAGGAGATATGGTGTGTTGGGGGGGCTGTCTGTATGGGGAAGAGCTGGGGAAGATGTTTTGGATGTTTTTTCATTTTATTTATTTATTTCACCTTTATTTAACCAGGTAGGCAAGTTGAGAACAAGTTCTCATTTACAATTGCGACCTGGCCAAGATAAAGCAAAGCAGTTCGACACATACAACAACACAGAGTTACACATGGAGTAAAACAAACATACAGTCAATAATACAGTAGAAACAAGCCTATAGACGATGTGAGCAAATGAGGTGAGATAAGGGAGGTAAAGGCAAAAAAAGGCCATGGTGGCAAAGTAAATACAATATAGCAAGTAAAACACTGGAATGGTAGATTTGTAGCAGAAGAATGTGCAAAGTAAAAATAAAAATAATGGGGTGCAAAGGAGCAAAATAAATAAATAAATAAAATAAATAAATACAGTAGGGAAAGAGGTAGTTGTTTGGGCTAAATTATAGGTGGGCTATGTACAGGTGCAGTAATCTGTGAGCTGCTCTGACAGCTGGTGCTTAAAGCTAGTGAAGGAGATAAGTGTTTCCAGTTATATACGGTTGTAGGAGTGGGTATTGTTTTGGGTATTGTGATGTTGGTTTGTATCATGTGGTAGATGGAAAGGTGAGTATGGTACATGTATGCAGTACAGGATATATTTTGGTGTTTTATTTTTAAGGGGGGTTTAAATGAAATGAGAAAGTTTCAGTAAAGAAAGACAAAAAGTCAAAAAAGTCTCTCTCTCTCTCTTACACTCTCACTCTCACTCTCTCTCACTCTGGTCCCCCAATGACCCAGTGCAGTCCTGTTTCAGTGCTTTCATTCTGGTAAAGACTTTCTTAATGACTTCTCCTCGTCTAAATAAACTTTGGACTGTGTGCTTAGAGGGACTCTTCCAGTATTCCATTCCATCCGGAGTTCTGGGTAATATTTAATGTGCAGTTTAGGGCCATATAGCTGGGTCTGGCTTAATCCCTTATGCATTTAAACAGACCAGTAATGGCTTGGTATGTGCCCAATGTCGGTTATCTCCCTCTCATAACCGGCTAGAAACGTTGAGTATATGAGTGTGTGTGTAAACATTTTGATGCTGAGTTGAATGTGTCATTAATGAGGACACAGGCTTCTGAGACACGCGGTACAAGGACAGGCACACATGCATGCACACACACACCCACGCCATTGCTTTCCCACGCCTGCAGTAGCCCCTAGTCCTTGTGTTCTGTGTCCTTCTCTTCCCTCTGGACTTTTTAATGCTGAAGTTATAGCTTCACTTTGAATCTCTCTCTATTTTTCTCACTCTCATCGTCTCCCTGTACACCCAGAGACAGAAGGAAAAAGCAGTAGGTCTTTACATCCTCTCATAACTCTCCAGTAAGGATCCAAGTAGGTCAGATCATCTGCATAATAAATAACTTCAGCCAGACCACCTCTCACCCACAGAGGGGGGAGAAGGGAGCTGGTGGGGGTGGACAGTTCACACCCTGTTGTAAATCAAGGAGAGAACATCCCTCTCCAATATTCACACAGGAATGTGCCTTTGTCTACACAGACATTTTCCTGCCGAAACTCTAACCCGTTCTAAAGCGAAGACTGGAACAAAATGTCTAACATAGAACATGGGGAATGGGCAGAGGTGACCTAAGAGAACACTAATGTCACATGGGTTTTTATTTTGTGACATCATTAAACATGGTATAAAGGAAATACTGTAACTTGGAAAGTCTACACACTACACGTATGAAGTCTCCGTCCTCTAGGTTGCATATGAAATACTGTAACTTGGAAAGTCTAGACACTACACGTATGAAGTCTCCGTCCTCTAGGTTGCATATGAAATACTGTAACTTGGAAAGTCTACACACTACACGTATGAAGTCTCCGTCCTCTAGGTTGCATATGAAATACTGTAACTTGGAAAGTCTACACACTACACGTATGAAGTCTCCGTCCTCTAGGTTGCATATGAAATACTGTAACTTGGAAAGTCTACACACTACACGTATGAAGACTCCGTCCTCTAGGTTGCATATGAAATACTGTAACTTGGAAAGTCTACACACTACACGTATGAAGTCGCCGTCCTCTAGGTTGCATATGAAATACTGTAACTTGGAAAGTCTACACACTACACGTATGAAGTCTCCGTCCTCTAGGTTGCATATGAAATGTAAAAAATGATGGAAGTGTTTTTCTTAAGAGAGGGATGTGATCTTGGAAACTATAAGAGGAAATTGTTTCAATAACTTTGTACAAGTAAGTAGCCCTTGAATGAGATCAAAGAGCGTGTGATCCTCACTAACCGCCCCTTTTGAATGAACTGTATAAAATAATGGGTTAAGAATGAACATATCAGACCAGAGAGACGTGGAGCTACAGCTCACATCCAAAGTGGTTCGAACTCTGAACTCTCAACACAAGGTAGAGACGATGAAGTCACCTCCCGGACAATCACTGGTATGGCTGATTAGCTGTCCTAAGTAAAGTATCTAGAAAGCGAATTTAAGTGGGACCATTCCTCTTATCAAACCACCGTAGTACGCTACTCTCATCGCCCCAATGGGAAGCATTGCCACGGCTGGCTAGCCTATCTTCAAAGAATCATCTTCCAGAGTGAGTGGAAGTAGAGTGAGTTCTGTAGTTCTGTTCAGGACTACAAGACGGGTCGCCGGATGCCGGGCGACAGCAGAGGAGAGCAAAAGTAGAAGACGGGTGTGGACCCCTTTTGAACAATCAGAGCCTTACAAGCGTGCCTCAGAAAGGACCAACCAACCCCTTTCCAAGAAGGACCGGTTAGGAGAAATACAATAAAAATCAAGGCAATTCCACGTAAATACGTTTATGATTTCTTACTCCAAACGGGCGGCGGAAAAAGTGCAAAGTATACGATTACTGTAAGAGTAGTATCTAAATGTACCAAAGTATACGATTACTGTAAGAGTAGTATCTAAATGTACCAAAGTATACGATTACTGTAAGAGTAGTATCTAAATGTACCAAAGTATACGATTACTGTAAGAGTAGTATCTAAATGTACCAAAGTATACGATTACTGTAAGAGTAGTATCTAAATGTACCAAAGTATATGATTACTGTAAGAGTAGTATCTAAATGTACCAAAGTATATGATTACTGTAAGAGTAGTTTCTAAATGTACCGAAGTATACGATTACTGTAAGAGTAGTATCTAAATGTACCAAAGTATACGATTACTGTAAGAGTAGTATCTAAATGTACCAAAGTATACGATTACTGTAAGAGTAGTTTCTAAATGTACCAAAGTATACGATTACTGTAAGAGTAGTATCTAAATGTACCAAAGTATACGATTACTGTAAGAGTAGTATCTAAATGTACCAAAGTATACGATTACTGTAAGAGTAGTATCTAAATGTACCAAAGTATACGATTACTGTAAGAGTAGTTTCTAAATGTACCAACATATACGATTACTGTAAGAGTAGTATATAAATGTACCAAAGTATAAAATTACTGTAAGAGTCGTTTCTAAATGTACCAAAGTATGTCTCTGCCCCCCCCATCTCTTTTGTAACAAGCCGCCGTATTGTGTCAGTCCGATAAGGTACTGTTTCTAATGTATTAAGTGTGTCTGTTTATCCTGTGTTACCATTTAGTTAGCTTCTAAATAAATTATTAAACCAATTTGTGGAGAATTCAATCATAAATAAGACTGTTTTTTTTGCAGATGCGGGAGGTTACGATTGTTCTGAATGAAGATATGATACGAGGTTATGATTATTAATGAGTTTACTGTTTATGGGTGTAATAGGTAAAGACCTTTACTGTTTAATTCGGGAGATGGTAACTCTTCAAATAACTGCTCTCATGGTGTCCCAAATTCCTAATGATTTTGTTGTTACTGATTATTAATCAGGTAACAATTAAACATAGTCAGATGATTAGATAAATAACAGTCAACAGATTAATGAAAGTAAAGTCACAACAAACCTCTTTTAGTCCATTTAGTTAGTTAGTTTAGTTAGTCAATTAGTCTGTACAGTAGAGCTATGTTGGTCCCCCTATATTAGTCCCCCTGTGTCGAGTCAGAGAGATGTGGGAGAGATGTTTGGAGTGTGGGACAGAGAGCGAGTAAGAGAGATGTTTGGAGTGTGGGGCAGAGAGCGAGTCAGAGAGATGTGGGGAGTGTGGGGCAGAGAGCGAGTAAGAGAGATGTGGGGAGTGTGGGGCAGAGAGCGAGTAAGAGAGATGTGGGGAGTGTGGGGCAGAGAGCGAGTCAGAGAGATGTGGGGAGTGTGGGAAAGAAAGGTTGTCAGAGAAATGTGGGGAGTGTGGGGCAGAGAGCAAATCAGAGAGATGTTAGGAGTGTGGGACAGAGAGCGAGTAAGAGAGATGTGGGGAGTGTGGGACAGAGAGCGAGTAAGAGAGAATTTAGGAATGTGGGACAGAGAGCGAGTCAGAGAGATGTGGGGAGTGTGGGACAGAGAGCGAGTAAGAGAGATGTGTGGAGTGTGGGGCAGAGAGCTAGTCAGAGAGATGTGGGGAGTGTGGGGCAGAGAGCAAGTCAGAGAGATGTGGGGAGTGTGGGAAAGAAAGTTGGTCAGAGAGATGTGGGGCTGAGAGCGAGTCAGAGATAAGTTGGGAACGTGGGGCAGAGAGCGAGTCAGATATGTGCGGAGTGTGGGACAGAGCGATTCAGAGAGATGTTGGGAGTTTGGGGAGAGTGGGGCATAGAGCGAGTCAGAGAGATGTGGGGACTGTGGGACAGAGAGTGAGTAAGAGAGTTGCTGGGAGAGTGGGGCAGAGTGAGTCAGAGAGATGTTGGGAGTGTGGGGAGAGGGGGGCAGAGAGCAAGTCAGAGAGATGTGGGGACTGTGGGACAGAGAGCGAGTAAGAGAGATGCTGGGAGCTTGGGGCAGATAGAGAGTAAGATAGTTATGGGGAGTGTGGGACAGAGAGCGAGTCAGAGAGATGTGGGGAGTGTGGGACAGAGAGCGAGTAAGAGAGATGTGGGGAGTGTGGGATATAGAGCTAGTCAGAGAGTTGTGGGGAGTGTTGGGCAGTTTGGTTCAACGAGATGTTGGGAGTGTGGGGAGAGTGGGGCAGAGCGAGTCAGAGAGATGTGGGGAGTGTGGGACAGAGAGTGAGTAAGAGAGATGTGGGGAGTGTGGGATATAGAGCTAGTCAGAGAGTTGTGGGGAGTGTGGGGCAGAGAGTGAGTCAGAGAGATGTTGGGAGTGTTGGGCAGAGAGTGAGTCAGAGAGATGTTGGGAGTGTGGAGGAGAGATGTGGGGAGTGAGGGACAGAGAGCAAGTCAGATGCTGCAGACGTGTGTATTGTTTAAACCATCCTCCTGAATCTCTCTGTCTGTACCTCTGCCCACAATCTGCACTGTCAGATCACCAAGCCCCTCAGATGGAAGGAAGGGATGAGGGAGGAATCAAATGATGAGGGAAAAACAGAGATGGGAATGGTGGACTGGTGGTTGTATAAAGGCATAGAGGGTGCACGTAAGAGGGTGCACAGAGAGAATTTTGTGAGGAAGAGGTAGGAAAGGAGGAAGAGGAGAGGAGGAGGAGGAGGAGGAGGAGGAGGAGGAGGAGGAGGAGGAGGAGGGGGATGACGAGGAGTGAGTGTTTTTTAGGTGAGAGCGGTGGAGAATTTTTTTAGAGAGGGTGAAAAGTAGGAGGAGGGAAAGGGGAGGGACAAGGCATGTGATTATCGACTATCTATAAATCTAACTTTTGACTGTAGGTATGCTCTGTGTGGATCTGTGTAATCTGAGGGAAATATGTGTCTCTAATATGGTCATACATTGGGCAGGAGGTTAGGAAGTGCAGCTCAGTTTCCACCTCATTTTGTGGGCAGCGTGTACATAGCGTGTCTTCTCTTGAGAGCCAGTTCTGCCTACGGCGGCCTTTCTCAATAGCAAGGCTGTACTCACTGAGTCTGTACACAGTCAAAGCTTTTCTTAAGTTGTGGTCAGTCACAGTGGTCAGGTATTCTTCCACTGTGTACTCTCTGTTTAGGGCCAAACAGCATTCTAGTTTGCTCTGTTTTTTGTTAATTCTTTGCAATGTGTCAAGTAATTATCTTTTTGTTTTCTCATGATTTGGTTGGGTCTAATTGTGTTCCTGTCCTGGGGCTCTGTGGGGTCGTTTTGTGTTTGTGAACAGAGCCCCAGAACAAGCTTGCTTAGGGGGCTCTTCTCCAGGTTCATTTCTCTGTATTTGGTGGCTTTGTTATGGAAGGTTTTGGAATTGCTTCCTTTTAGATGGTTGTAGAATTGAACGGCTCTTTTCTGGATTTTGACAATTAGCAGGTATCGGCCTTATTCTGCTCTGCATGCATTGTTTGGTGTTTTACATTCTCTCTCTCTCTCTCTCTTTCTCTCTTTCTCTCTCCCTCTCTCTGTCTCTGTCTCTCTCTCTCTCTGTCTCTCTCAATCTTTTTTTCTCTCTCTCTGTCTCTCTGTCTCTCTCTCTCTCTGTCTCTGTCAATCTTTTTTCTCTCTCTCTCTCTGTCTCTCTCTCTCTCTCTCTTTCGCTCTCTTTTTCTCTATCTCTATCTCTCTCGCTCTCTCTCTCAGTCTCTGTCTTTCTCTCTGTCTCTTTCTCTCTCTCTCCCTCTCTGGCTCTCTGTCCCTCTCTCTGTCTCTCTGTCACTATGACAGTAGACCTTATAACACTGGGGTCATTTAAAACCATTAGCCTTCGCTCCACTGTTTAATTACAGGGTCTTTTTTTAACTTCCTCATTCACCCATTTAACATTAGAGGGAGAGGGGGGTGGAGAGGGAGAGGAGAGTGGATATAGATAGAGTGTGAGAGAGAAAGAAAGAGAGAGAGTCATTTTGTACAAAAAGCACATACCCTCTGAAATGACA
This sequence comes from Oncorhynchus kisutch, assembly GCF_002021735.2. Classification (NCBI taxonomy): domain Eukaryota; kingdom Metazoa; phylum Chordata; class Actinopteri; order Salmoniformes; family Salmonidae; genus Oncorhynchus; species Oncorhynchus kisutch. Next base: position 31,463,487 of record NC_034197.2, read on the forward strand.
TTGAACATGGTGTTTATGCGCGCTCCCATGTGCGTGTGTTACTCCCTGGTTTTTAGTCTCTGTTATAGGGGAATGTTATTTCTCATCTGAATCTCCACTTATGAGCTAATTGCAGACTTCTGACGCCGGATTTAACTGGAGATTTTTCACCTCTGTAAACCATTCTCCCTTCTTCTCTATCTCAATCACTTCCTTCTCTGTCGTCTTTTATTTTAGTCATTCTTTCTCTTCTTCCATCTCATTCACTTCCTCTGTTTCCTCCCTCTACATCTCCCTATTGTCTCTTAATCCACTTTTTGTCAACCTCACACTTTCTCTCACCCTCTTTATTTTCTCCTATTTACATATCTCCAGACTCACATTTATCTGACTCTTCATCCTACCATCTATCTCTCCCTCTATCTCCATCTTTCCACATCCCCTCTCTCTCCATCTCTCTCTCATTTCCTCTAACTCTCTCTCTCTCTTTATCCCATCTCTATTTTGGACAGTTAATCTCTGTGCCTGTGGCTGTGTGGCGAGAGCAGGGAGAGAGAGACACTTCATAACAATGTCTGAAATCAGAGCGACAGAGAGCTTCATCCCGGGGTGGAGGTTACCATGATTCTCTCTGTCCCAGCTAAAAACATCTGGGGGATTATCTGAGCTTTACAAACACAAAGACAACCCCCCCCCCCCCCCCCACACACACACACACACTCATACACACAAAGACACACACACTCAAACACACACACACACACACACACACACACACACACACACACACACACACAAATGCACACATGCAACACAGAGTCTAAAAGAGGTTGTCCTCATTCCTATCCCTCTTTGATGACTGACCTATGTTGCCTTAATGTACAGTATATCTGCAAGAATAGGATAGACTGGATGGAGGCTCCATCCTGATCTCTGATAGGCTAGGTGGAATGTTGTCATATTGATCTGATATCTTCTTTCAGAGTCTAATGTTCCACTCATTTTATTTTACTGAGTTGCTTCACTCTGTAATTGCGTGGAACATTGTGCTGGATATTGCTGTCCAAACACAGGCAAATCATTCTACAGCCCAGCTCTAATAAGGGCAGTAGCTACTCTCTGTCCTGTCAGAACAGTTTGGCTGTGGCTCCTCTAGGGCTGTGATGATACCAGTATCGCAATATTTTTTTCCATGGCAAAAATGAAAACATGAAGCGGACCGAACGCTTTGGCCCTATAAAAACCTACTGTATGTAAAATACTGTGTGCTACAGCTTGGAAAGTACAGACATGTGATTCTGGATGACATCATAATGATGTTTGTTTCCAACATTAGGGCCGTTTTCCTAAAGAAGTTCTGCATCGTATTTTGTTTCCTTGCCACAACAATTAACAATTTGGCATCTTCTCCAGATATAAACCTAATTACCAAAAAATGACTCGCTCTCTCCCTTTATTTGTATCCACTAACTGAAACTGGACTTTCAAAGGTGGAATAGCTTACCCCTATCCTTAGTTGGGAGAATACAATGAGTAAAAATGAATACGCTCCAAAAACCGAAATACCTTATCTACAAAAGTATTCAGACCCTTTGCTTTGACACTCGAGCTCAGGTGCACCCTGTTTCCATTGATCATCCTTGAGATGTTTTTACAACTTGATTGGAGTCCACCTGTGGTAAATTCAATGGATTGGACATGATTTGGAAAGGCACACACCTGACTGTATAAGGACCAACAGTTGACAGTGCTTGTCAGAGCAAAAACCAAGTCATGAGGTCAAAGGAATTTTCCGTAGAGCGACGAGACAGGATTGTGTTGAGGCACAGATCTGGGGAAGGGTACCAAAACATTTCTACAGCATTGAAGGTCAACAAGAACACAGTGTCCTCCATCATTCTTAAATAGAAGAAGTTTTGGACTACCAAGACTCTTCCTAGAGTTGAGCAATCGGGGGAGAATGGCCTTGATCAAGGAGGTGACCAAGAACTGGATGGTCACTCTGAAAGAGATCCAGAGTTCCTCTGTGGAGATGGGAGAACCTTCCAGAAGGCCAAACCATCTCTGCAGCACTGCACCAATCAGGCCTTGTGGTAGAGTGGCCAGACGGAAGCCACTCCATGGTAAAAGGCACTCGACAGCACGCTTGGAGTTTGCCAAAAGACACCTAAAGGACTCTCAGACAACGAGAAACAAGATTCTCTGGTGTGATGAAATCAAGATTGAACTCTTTGTCCTGAATGCCAAGCATCACGTCTGACGGAAACCTGTCACCATCCCTAAGCTGAATCATGAGAGCCACCCTTTTCCTTGATTACAGCCCTACACACTCTTGGCATTCTTTCAATGCTGAGTAATGCATTTATCACAGTCTTGAAGGAGTTCCCACATATGCTGAGCACTTGTTGGCTGCTTTTTCTTGACACTGCAGTCCAACTTATCCCAAACCATCTCAATTGGGTTGAGGTTGGGTGACTGTGAAGACCAGGTCATCTGATGTAGCACTCAATCACTCTCCTTCTTCATCAAATAGCCCTTACACAGCCTGGAGGTGTGTTAGGTCATTGTCCTGTTGAAAAACAAATGATAGTCCCACTAAGCGCAGTGTGCCTTGACATAAAAATAAATCGCAGACAGTGTCACCACCACTACACAGCGCGTACCACACATGCGGAGATCATCCATTCACCTACTCTGCATCTCACAAAGACACAGCGGTTGGACCCAAAAATCTTAAAGGACTCAGACCAAAGGACAGATTTTCACCGGTCTAATGTCCATTGCTCATGTTTTTTTGGCCCAAGCAAGTCTCTTCTTTTTTTGGTGTCTTTTAGTAGGGGTTTCTTTGCAGCAATTCAACGATGAAGTTCTGATTCATGCAGTCTCCTCTGAACAGTTGATGTTGAGATGTGCCTGTTATTTGAACTCTGTGAAGCATTTATTTGGGCTGCAATTCCTGAGGCTGGTAACTCTAATGAACTTATCCTCTGCAACAGAGGTAACTCTGGGTCTTCCTTTCCTGTGGCGGTCCTCATGAGAGACAGTTTCATCATAGCGCTTGATGGTTTTTGTGACCGCACTTGAAGTAACTTTCCCCATTGACTGACCTTCATGTCTGAAAGTTATGATGGACTGTTTCTCTTTGCTTGTTCGAGCTGTTCTTTCTGTAATATGGACTTGGTCTTTTACCAAATAGGTCTATCTTCTGTATACCAACCCTACCATGTCACAACCAACTAATTGGCTCAAACGCATGACAAAGGAAAGAAATTCATCAAACTAGCTTTTTACAAGGCACACCTGTTATTTGAAATACAGTACCACCTCATAATACATTATTACCTCAAAATACATTACTACCTCATAATACATTACTACCTGATGATACATTATTACCTCATAATACATTACTACCTCATAATACATTATTACCTCATAACCTCATAATACATTACTACCTCATAATACATTAATACCTCATAATACATTACTACCTCATAATACATTACTACCTCATAATACATTACTACCTGATGATACATTATTACCTCATAATACATTACTACCTCATAATACATTACTACCTGATGATACATTATTACCTCATAATACATTACTACCTCATAATACATTATTACCTCATAACCTCATAATACATTACTACCTCATAATACATTACTACCTCATAATACATTACTACCTCATAATACATTACTACCTCATAATACATTACTACCTGATGATACATTATTACCTCATAATACATTACTACCTCATAATACATTATTACCTCATAACCTCATAATACATTACTACCTCATAATACATTACTACCTCATAACCTCATAATACATTACTACCTCATAATACATTACTACCTGATGATACATTATTACCTCATAATACATTACTACCTCATAATACATTACTACCTCATAACCTCATAATACATTACTACCTCATAATACATTACTACCTGATGATACATTATTACCTCATAATACATTACTACCTCATAATACATTACTACCTCATGACCTCATAATACATTACTACCTCATAATACATTACTACCTCATAATACATTACTATCTCATAATGCATTACTACCTCATAATACATTACTACCTCATAATACATTACTACCTCATAATACATTACTACCTCATAATACATTACTATCTCATAATACATTACTACCTGATAATACATTACTACCTCATAAATCATTACTACCTCATGAAGCTGGTTGAGAGAATGCTAAGAGTGTGCAAAGCTGTCATCAAGGCAAAGGGTGGCTACTTTGAAGAATCTCAAATATAAAATATATTTTCATTTGTTTAACACTTTTTTGGTTACTACATGATTCCATATGTTTTATTTATATATATCTATGTTAAATATGTATATATGTATATGTTAAATATGTATATATGTATATGTTAAATATGTATATATATATATGTTAAATATGTATATATGTATATGTTAAATATGTATATATGTATATGTTAAATATGTATATATATATATGTTAAATATGTATATATGTATATGTTAAATATGTATATATGTATATGTTAAATATGTATATATGTATATGTTAAATATGTATATATATATATATGTTAAATATGTATATATGTATATGTTAAATATGTATATATGTATATGTTAAATATGTATATATATATATGTTAAATATGTATATATGTATATGTTAAATATGTATATATGTATATGTTAAATATGTATATGTTAAATATGTATATATGTATATGTTAAATATGTATATATGTATATGTTAAATATGTATATATGTATATGTTAAATATGTATATATGTATATGTTAAATATGTATATATGTATATGTTAAATATGTATATATGTATATGTTAAATATGTATATATGTATATGTTAAATATGTATATATGTATATGTTAAATATGTATATATGTATATGTTAAATATGTATATATGTATATGTTAAATATGTATATATGTATATGTTAAATATGTATATATGTATATGTGATGGGATGTTTATGTGATGGGACAATATGGACAGCATATGGATGTAGCATATGTAGAATATCTGAAGAGTAGTATATGTATAGCAATAGATAAATAGGATAGGCCTAGACTAGAATACAGTATATACATACATATGAAGTGGGTAAAACGGTATGTAAACGTTATTAAAGTGACCAGTGTTAAATGACTATGTACATAGGGCAGCAGCCTCTAAGGTGCATGGTGGAGTAACCAGGTTGTAGTCGGCTAGTGACAGTGACTAAAGTTCAGGGAAGGGTATTGTGGTGGTGACTACAGTCTGATTGCTTTGAGATGGGAAGCTGTTTTTCAGTCTCTTGGTCCCAGTTTTAATGCACCTGTACTAACCTCACCTTCTGGATGGTTACGGGGTGAACAGGCCATGGCTCGGGAGGCTGAGGTCCTTGATCATCTTCTTGGCCTTCCTGTTACACCAGGTGCTGTAGATGTCATGGAGGGCAGGCAGTGTGCTCTCGGTGATGCGTTGGGCAGACCGCACCACCCTCTGGAGAGCCCTGCTGCTGCGGAAAGTGCAGTTGCCGTATCAGGGGGTGACAACGCATCCTGTCTAGCATCCTGTTGACGGGATGCTCTCTCAATGGTGCTTCTAAATATATGTTCCTTGCTAAATCTGCTTATATATATATATATATTGTCTCATTTATAACATGCTGCCATTAGTTATTTTTAAACCATGATACATGAAGGCCTATGCACGTTATAATATTATTATTTTATTTTTGTATGTTTTCTCACTGGGATGGGAAAGGAGGGTTGGACTGGGGTAGGTGGGGATGAGGGATGGAGCTGTTCTTGGTCAAATAAAAATGTATCAATGCTGCAATTGTAGATTTGAAATCTGTCTCTTGCCCTTCATCTACACTGATTGAAGTGGATTTAACCAGTGTTACCAATAAGGGATCATAGCATTCTCCTGGATTCTCCTGGATTCACCTGATCAGTCCAGGTCAGGGGTATTCTTACTCTTACACTACTTGGTCCTGGCCCTGATGGTTTTCTGTCCTACCTAATAATTAACTGCACACAGATGGTGTCCCAGGTCTAAATCGTTAGTTACAGAGTAGCATACTCTATCAGTCTGGGGAATCATTGGTTATAGAGTAGAGTACTCTATCAGTCTGGGGAATCATTGGTTATAGAGTAGAGTACTCTATCAGTCTGGGGAATCATTAGTTACAGAGAAGCGTACTCTATTTGTCTGGGGAATCATTGGTTATAGAGTAGAGTACTCTATTTGTCTGGGAATCATTGGTTTTAGAGTAGAGTACTCTATTTGTCTGGGGCATCATTGGTTATAGAGTAGAGTACTCTATTTGTCTGGGGAATCATTGGTTATAGAGTAGAGTACTTTATTTGTCTGGGGAATCATTGGTTATAGAGTAGAGTACTCTATTTGTCTGGGGAATCATTGGTTATAGAGTAGAGTACTCTATTTGTCTGGGGAATCATTGGTTATAGAGTAGAGTACTCTATTTGTCTTGGAGAGTGCTCCCATCCACTCTGTACTGAAATCACTCTATTCCTATGGTTTGACATTCTCTGGTAATTACACTGTAGTACAATCTTAGTGACTCTGAAGACATACACTGAGTGTACAAAACATAAAGAACACCTTCCTAATATTGAGTTGCACCCTCAGAACCGCCTCAGTTCGTCGGAGCATGGATTACAAGGTGTCACAAGTGTTGCAAAAGGGATGTCAAGTTGGCTGGGTGTCCTTTAGATGGTGGACAATTCTTGATATACACGGGAAACTGTTGCGAGTGAAAAACACAGCTGTGTTGCAGATCTTCACGCAAACCGGTGTGCCTGGAACCTACTACTGTACCTGTTCAAAGACACTTCAATATTTTATCTTGCCAATTCACTCTCTGAATGGCACAAATACACACTGCATGTCTCAATTGTCTCAAGGGAGTTGACAAGTGACATTTATAAGGGATCATATGTTCATATGGGTTCACCTCGTCAGTCTATGTCATCGAAAGAGCAGGTGTTCCTAATGTTTTGTACACTCAGTGTATATGCACACACTCATGTACACACGGAGACACGTACATACACCTTGGCGAATGAATACACAGACTTGCATACAAACACTAACAGTTAATAACTTTCTGTAACTCTTTCTCTTGCACATGCTCTGTCTGGTCTATTTCTCGCTCTCTCTTTTTTTCTGTCTCGTCAAAACACACAAACGCCTCAGGCTGCATGTCCATGTTTCAATGATTCAACAACATTTCGCCAATTAACCTGCAGCTCATTCCCCCAAAAATTGTCATGAAAGACTTAATAGTTCAAGGACATTCAGAGACTTGTCCCGAAGCCATGCCTGCTTTGTCTTGGCTGTGTGCTTAAGGTGGTTGTTCTGTTGAAAGTTGAACCTTCACCCCAGTCTGAGGTCCTGAGTGGCCTGGAGCAGGTTTTCATCTTTCCCTCGATCCTGACTAGTCTCCCAGTCCCTGCCACTGAAAGACATCCCCACAGCATGATGCTACCACCACCATACCTCACCGTAAGGATGGTGCCAGGCGATGAGCGGTGCCTGGTTTCCTCCAGACGTAATGCTTGGCATTCAAGCCAAAGAGTTTAATCTAGGTTTCATCAGACTAAAGAATCTTGTTTCTCATGGTCTGAGAGACCTTTGGAGTGCTGCAGAGATGGTTGTCCTTCTGGAGGGTTCTCCCATCTCCACAAAATAACTCTAGAGCTCTGTCAGTGACCATCGGGTTCTTGCTCACCTCCCTGATCAAGGCCCTTCTCCCCCGATTGCTCAGTTTGGCTGGGCGGCCAGCTCTAGAAAGAGTCTTGGTGGTTCCAAGCTTCTTCCATTTAAGAATGATGGAATCCACTGGGTTCTTGGGGACCTTCAATGCTGCAGATATGTTTTGTTACCCTTCCCCAGATCTGTGCCTCAACAGAATCCTGTCTCGGAGCTCAATGGACAACCAATGGCTTGGTTTTTGCTCTGATTTGTACTGCCAACAGTGGGACCTTATATAGATTGGGGTATGCCTTTCCAAATCATGTCCAATCAATTGAATTTACCACAGGTGGACTCCAATCAAGTTGTAGAAACATCTCAAGGATGATCAACGGAAACAGGATGCACCTGAGCTCAATTTCGAGTCTCATAGCAAAGGGTCTGAATACTTACGTAAATAAGGTATTTCCGTTTTTTATTTGTAATACATTTGCACAAATTACAAAAACCTGTTTTTGCTTTCTCACGATGTGGTATTGTGTGTAGATTGATGAGGGAAACTTGTAATTTAATCCATTTTAAAATAAGCCTGTAACGTAACAAAATGCAATACATGGGAAGAGGTCTAAATACTTTCCGAATGCACTGTGTGTACGTGTATGTGTGTCTTTCTGAGGGATTAAAAGTGGAAGTCAAATTTCGGTTTGGACCTTGTGTATAATTGACTAATAAAGTGATCTTAATCTGTCTGTGTGAGTGAGTTGGTTTTATTGACTCGATGTGTGCATGTAAGCATTGTGTTGAAGGAAGTGTAGTACGCTGTGGTTTTTGCTCATGACCTTTGTCAGTTGATTGAATTTGTTGCCTTTGTTGTCACACACAGCAGTAACATACAGTATATAATGTATGTTTACATTATGAATTCAAAGCATGTACACGTGTCGGCCTTGTAACGTTCGTGTAGTTTATATGTGTAATCACAAGGAATGGATGGAGGAGAAACATTGCATATCATTTCAAGGAGTGTTGTTTTCACTATAACCTCCATAAAGATGCATGGAATTGTGAATCTCTTTGAGTTATCCCTCCCGGCTCTACTATCTCTTTGAGTTAACTCTCCCAGCTCTAGACGTGAACTGAAGAGGAGATGGCTTCCCTGCAAACACATTCCTCAATGCTTTCTATTTCGATGAATGTTCCATTTAAATGTTCATCATCTAGTGTCATGATACAGTAATAAGTTTGGTGTAATGACCAGCTTTGAAGCAAAAAGGCTGTGTTGTTCATAACAGATGGCTTGTCACATTGTATTTCAAGGTGTATGGCATCGATTACCATTATAGTCCTTCAATTTAGAAAGAGCTAGACATTACGTATTTAATTGTGGACTGTGTGTGGCTACATAATCACATTAAGCTCTCTTTTAACAAATTAGATTAGTGAACTCTTCACACATCAGCACCCTGGACCTCCCAAATCAATCACAACCAAGTCAAATCAGCAGTGAACGTCACAGCGGGGATACCTTAGGCATACTAGAGTAGCAACACGCGCAGATGCATACGCTCGCAACTGTTGGGCTCCTGTGTTGTACTCAGACATGGCAGGTCATAGCTATTTAGATAAGTCCAGCCCATCCTTTTCTTTCCTATAGGTTACTGTTCCAGGGTATTTAATGTGGGGTACACACATACACACGCATGTAAATATATAATGAATGCAATGCTTATTTTCTCAGCTCACCAACCCACATCCAATTTCCTCAGGCATGGAAGACAAAAGAAGCGATAGGGGGAGGAACTGTAAGAGGAAATAGAGTGTTGTGTCTCAGGGGGCTGGTGGTGAAACCTACAGTATGTCATTTTATATTGAAAAGAGAAAGAGGTGATAGGGTAACCACAGAAACTGACAGACCCTGCACTGACGCCTCCTGTGTTCATTTCACGGTCTTGTTATTATTTTAGTTTAAAGCAAATAAAGAAGAAAAGATGGAGGAACAGGATGAATGTTAATAACCTTTTACTGTAGTGGGTTAAATTAGGGTCACACAGAGTGTTCCTTAGTAGTCTTAAATGAATCTACTTTGAAACAAAAGTATACACCTCACACACATGGTCATGGGCTTTTAAAAAAGAAGACTCTTGTACCGTGTCAGATATAGAGTTGAAATGTATTACATTTTGCTTTTACATCCCATTATTATTATATACAATGCAATATAATAAATATAATAAAACTGTTTGACATAGAAACACCATCTTTTCGCAGTAATAAATATGTGATTGATTATTCAATTATGAAAAATATTTATAACATTCCACCCATGAGGCCACTAGGTCATTTGACTGCAGGAAATGGTAGCCATTTGATTAGCTGTTCTGGAGTCTTATGGCTTGGGGGTAGAAGCTGATTAGAAGCCTCTCAGCCTTAGACTTGGTGCTCCGGTACCGCTTGCCGTGCGGTAGCAGAGAGAACAGTCTATGACTAGGGTGGCTGGAGTCTTTGGCGATGTTTAGGGCCTTCCTCTGACACCGCCTGGTATAGAGGTCCTGGATGGCAGGAATCTTGGTCCCGGTAATGAACTGGGCTGTATGCACTACCCTCTGTAGGAGGTCGGGCAGTTGGCATAACAGGCAGGGATGCAACCAGATGGTCTCGATGGTGCAGCTATAAAATCTTTTGAAGATCTGAAGACCCATGTCAAATCTTTTCAGTCTCCTGAGGGGGAATAAGTCCTGTTGTGCCCTCTTCACGAGTGTGTTGGTGTGCTTGGACCATGTTAGTTTGTTGTTGATGTGGATGCCAAGGAACTTGAAGCTCTCAACCTGCTCCACTCCAGCCCCGTCGATGAGAATGAGGGTGTGCTCGGTCAACTTTTTCCTGTAGTTCACAATCATCTCCTTTGTCTTGATCACGTTGAGGGAGAGGTTGTTGTCCTTGCACCACACAGCCAGGACTCTGACCTAATCCCTATAGACTGTCTCATCGTTGTCAGTGATCAAGCCTACCACTGTTGTGTCATCAGCAAATTTAATGATGGTGTTGGAGTCGTGTCCGGCCGTGCAGTCATGAGTGAACAGGGAGTACAGGAGGGGACTGAGTACGCACCCCTGAGGGGCCCCTGTGTTGACGATCAGCGTGGCAGATGTGTTGTTACCTGCCCTTATCACCTGGGGGGCGGTCCGTTAGGAAGTCCAGGATCCAGTTGCAGAGGGAGGTGTTTAGTCCCAGGGTCCTTAGCTTAGTGATGAGCTTTGAGGGCACTATGGTGTTGAATGCTGAGCTGTAGTCAGTGAATAGCATTCTCACATATGTGTTTCTTTTGTCCAAGTGGGAAAGGGCAGTGTGAAGTGCAATAGAGATTGCATCATCTGTGGATCTGTAGGTGCGGTATGCAAATTGGAGTGGGTCTAGGGTTTCTTGGATAATGGTACTGATGTGAGCCATGACCAGCCTTTCAAAGCATTTCATGACTACAGACGTGAGTGCTACGAGTCAGTGGTCATTTTAGGAAGGTTACCAAGGTGTTCTTGGGCACAGGGACTATGGTGGTCTGCTTGAAACATGTTGGAATTACAGACTCAGACAGGGAGAGGTTGAAAATGTCAGTGAAGACACTTGCCAGTTGGTCAGAGCGTGTTCGAAGTACACATCCTGGTAATTCGTCTGGCCCAGCGGCCTTCCATGTTGTGGAAGTAAACTGCTTACTTTTTCTCATGAACTACTTTCTCAATGTAAATAGCTCATTGGATTGTGGTAGTAATATAGTGACATTCAAAGTCAGTAGCAGGCAGTAAAAGTCAGTGGCTGTTATTGTAGCTTGTTGTCTTAGCTAAGGCCTTATCTGGCTGGAATTAGTCCCTCTCTGAGGGATTAGTCCCTCATGTGTCTGTGCCTGGGTGGGTGCGTGCGTGCGTGCGATTGTGCGAGTTCGGTTGTAATGATATGTTGTGCAATATGTCTTGGCTTTGGCCCCTGGATAGAGGTGTACAGTGAACTTCTGAACAAGGACCAGAGGCTTTGTCACACAGCAGAACTAATTTAACCCCATTAATCCTCTCCTCCCTTGTATGTATCTGACACCACAAATAAAGTTATCTCTCTCTCTCTCTCTCTCTCTAGATGGGAAATGCCTCTGAAACATCTTTGTTCGCTGACACATCTTCGTTCCTTTCTACCATCTCTAAAGAACATGACATCCTCATGGGGACCATCTATGCCATATTTGGTGAGTCTTTCTCCTGGTGTGTTTACCAGCTTTCACAACACTGGGGTTCATAGTTGTGCTCCGAGATCAGTAGTGGAAAAATACCTTGAAAGATATACAAAGATAAAAGTCTTAGAAGAGGGATCGCCCAACAATGCCTGTCATTTCATTGCTTTTGTCCACTATTGGCAGTGTTTCATCTTGATTTACTGGATTCCTTGAAGCTCTCTACAGTATGGGGCGGCAGGGTAGCCTAGTGGGTACAGCGTTGAACTAGTAACCGGAAGGTTGCAAGTTCAAATCCCCGAGCTGACAAGGTACAAATCTGTCGTTCTGCCCCTGAACGACAGAACCTACTGTTCCTAGGCCGTCATTGAAAATAAGAATTTGTTCTTAACTGACTTGCCTAGTTAAATAAAGTTAAAATATAATGTGTACTCTGTTATTTTACTTTTCAGTCTTGTTAAAACTCTAATCGTGTGTCTCAGGTGTTTTCTCACTGGTGGGGAATGGGATATTGCTGTTTGTGGCCTATCGGAAGAAGTCCTCCCTGAAGCCGACTGAGTTCTTTGTTATAAACCTCTCCGTCAGCGACCTTGGAATGACCATCTCTCTCTTCCCCATGGCCATCTCATCAGCCTTCGCACACAAGTGAGTGTCCACACTCCTTTACCATCCACTCCTCTGCTCATCAACCTTTACTTCTCCCATCCTCTTCCCCTTTCAAATCAAATCTCCCTCCTTCCATTCTTGAGGTTGGCTGCTGTGTGCTGCTGTTTTGTTATGTTTTGTTATGTTTTGTTATGCCCTCACACATGTAGACAGATAGATGGAGAGAGAATATAAAGATGTGAAATAAAAAGGTCACCTGTGAGACACAACTGTTTTAATAGTCATAAATATCTATATCCACTCGCTCTTGTACTCCAGGTAGTGTCAGCCATGTGGGGCCTCTGGCCTCAGACACTGAAAAAGTGAGGGAAATGGTCTCTGACTATCTACTGGATAAATGACTAGTCTCTCTCTCTCTCTCTCTCTCTCTCTCTCTCTCTCTCTCTCTCTCTCTCTCTCTCTCTCTCTCTCTCTTTCTCTCTCCATTTCTCTCTCTCTCTCTCTTTCTCTCTCCCTTTCTCCTCCCTTTCTCCCCAGGTGGCTGTTCAGTGATGTTACATGTATGAGCTATGCCTTCTGTGGTGTTTTGTTTGGACTAGCCAGTCTCACCAACCTCACAGTGTTGTCATCTGTGTGCTGGCTTAAGGTCTGCTGTCCCAACTATGGTAAGAGAATGCAAAACCTTGACCTCTAACCCTGATCCTTGATCTCTAACCATAACTTTGATCCCTACAATTGACTGACTCCAGCCCCTCTAGCACATCTTTCAGTGTATTGGGATGGTTTGGGACTCTGAAGATGTATTATCACTAACCTGCACACTGTCTTTCAGATTTGTACTTTCCTCCCAGACATCCAAGCCTCAGCAACAGTTGTGGAAGGTTTGTAGGTAGTGAGGGGTTAGGCCACATTGCCAGCATCTCTGAAGCTGGATAGACTGGGAGAGTGGAGGGCAACCAAGAGGTTAAGAGTCATAAGTAAAAGGTTAGAGTTCCCTCAACTATTTGCTATTGTGCAAAAGATCAACTCCTCTCCGAAGTAGGAAGTAATTAACAGAGTTAAAGTGGAGAGGGGGAAGTATGATTCAAGGACACTCTTAAGACATGTCACTTTGGGACAGTGAGAAACCTATTTACTGGATGAAGCCATTAGGTTACCGAGCATCCACTTGCTTTAGCAGCTAATTAGAATGTATTTGACCGTACATTACAGAGGGGTGTTAGGATAATAAGGTCTGGCTAATCACTAGTGATTAACGTTCCATATTACAACTGTAGGGATTAACGTTAAATTCTCAGAGACAGACAGACACAATGCTGATCTAGCTTTGTCTGGAAAGCACACATAGGGTGTGTTTACACAGACAGCCCAATTCTGATATTTTTTTCACTCATTGGTCTTTTGACCAATCACATCAGATCTTTCCACATCAGATCTTTTTCAGAGCTGATCTGATTGGTCAAAATACCAATTAGTGAAACAAATACCAGAGTTGAGCTGCCTGTGTAAATGAGGCCATACACACCATGCTCACATCACATTACTTATGTAATGGATGGTGCGAAATTAAATTTGAACTACAAAACGGACAAAAAATAGTATTGAAGGGTGCTACGTTGTCGTCTCTTTTAAGCTTTGAGAGAAAGTAGTGTGAGTGTGAATACACAAATGAATCTACTAAAGTCCATTAAAAATAAGATATCATTAGTTTGTCTCCCCGATCGTTTTGTATGAGTGCGCACACGCGCATGTGTGTGTCTGTGTGTTATTGGATACATTAGTCCCAAGAGTACATCCACTAATGAGTAGGATTAATTTGTGCCACTCAAGCTTCTAAAGATCTGCTTAGGCAATTACAAACATGTGAGCACACATACAAACCGAGGGGGAGAACAGCGGACAAAACCTTTTTAAATTCTCCTTAGTAGATTCATTTCCAACTTCAAATCTCATCAACCCTCATGAAGAGCATCCATTGTGCAACAAGCTAATATTATACATCAACTATTCTCAAAACTTTCACCCACTCACTAAATTTCTTGTTTAATCATCAATACGTTGTTTCCCCTGAAAAAGTGTCCATTTGTCAGAACAACACAGCCAAGTCATGATTTAAAAATATATATATATATATGTATAGTGCTTAATTAGTCAGCAATTTGTTGTTTGATTTATGTAACTTAATTATGCTGACTTATTGCTGAATATACAGTGTGGTTGGAACGTATTCAAACCCTTTTACTTGTTCAATATTTTGTTATGTTACAGCCTTATTCTAAAATGAATGAAAATGCTTTTTTCCCCTCATCAATCTACACACAATAACCAATAATGACAATTACAGCATTGAGTCTTCTCGGGTATGACGCTACAAGCTTGGCACATCTGTATTTGGGGAGTTTTTGCCATTCTTCTGTCATGTTGAAAGGCGGAATGTTGCTGCACAGCTAATTTCAGGTCTCTTCAGAGATGTTCGATTGCGTTTAAGTCCAGGCTCTGGCTGGGCCACTCAAGGACATTAAGAGACTTGTCCGGAATCCACTCCTGCGTTGCCTTGGCTGTGTGCTTAGGGTTGTTGTTCTGCTGGAAGGTAAACCTTCACCTCATTATGAGGTTGTGAGCGCTCTGGAGAAGGTTTTCATCAAGGATCTCTCTGTACTTTGCTCTGTTCATCTTTGCCTCGATCCTGACTAGTCTCCCAGTCCCTGCTACTGAAAAACATCCCTACAGCATGATGCTGTCACCACCAAGCTTCATCGTAAGGATGGTGCAAGGTTTCCTCCAGACGTGGCGCTTGGCATTCACGCCAAAGAGTTCAATCTTGGTTTCATCAGACCAGAACATCTTGTTTCTCATGGTCTGAGAGTCTAGGTGCCTTTTGGCAATCTCCAAGCAGGCTGTCATGTGCCTTTTACTGAGGAGGGGCTTCCGTCTGGCCACTCTACCATAAAGGCCTGATTGGTGGAGTGCTGCAGAAATGGTTGTCCTCCTGGAAGGTTCTCCCATCTCCACAGAAGAACTCAGGAGCTCTGTCAGAGTGACCATCAGGTTCTTGGTCAACTCCCTGACCAAGGGAGTTGATGGTGGTTCCAAACTTCCGTTTTGGTGGTTCCAAACTTCCGTTTAAGAGTGATGGAGGTCACTGTGTTCTTGGTTACCTTCAATCCTGCAGACATTTTTTGGTACCCTTCACCAGATCTGTGCCTCGACATAATCCTGTCTCGGGAGCCCAACGGACAATTCCATCGACCTCATGGTTTGGTTTTTGCTCTGACCTGCACTGTCAACTGTGGGACCTTATATAGATAGGTGTGTTCCTTTCCAAATCGTGTCCAGTCAATTGAATTTACTAAAGGTGGACGCCAATCAAGTTGCAGAAACATCTCAAGGATGATCAATGGAAACAGGATGCACCTGAGCTCAATTTCAAGTCTCATAGCAAAGGGTCTGAATACTGATGTAAATAAGGTATTTATGTTTTTTTAAGTTTAATACAATTGCAAAAGTTTCTAAAAACCTGTATATCCCTTTGTCATTATGGGGTATTCTGTGTATATTGCTGAGTATTTTTTATTTATTTAATCCACTTTAGAATAAGGCTGTAAAGTAACAAAATATGCGAAAAGTCAAGGGGTCTGAATACTTTCCAAAGGCACTGTATCAGGAGTCCCTGATACTTGGTTAAAGAGTTAGGGGATGTCTCAAGGTTTAGATGTCATGCTCTTGTGAACTGAGTGAGTGGAACTAATAAGCATAGGTAGTAATGGAAGTCAGAACAGCATTTTAAAGAGTTACACAAACTCTTCAGTGTGTTGTGTGTGTGTGTGTGTGTGTGTGTGTGTGTGTGTGTGTGTGTGTGTGTGTGTGTGTGTGTGTGTGTGTGTGTGTGTGTGTGTGTGTGTGTGTGCACTCTTCAGAAAGTTGAAGTCCACCTTGAGGCTCTGGAGACTGCTGGCTGCACCAATAACACTGTTTGAAATGAAGATGAGCACAAATAATGATGTGTTTAAAAGAGTCAGCCCAAAAGAACCTGGTACAAATATAGCACACACAATACGGACAGAGAAAAGTGGAGAACCAAAATGAGCAGAGATCAGTGTTAAGTTGTGAGTACAGTAGCAGTTAAAGTCACAGAGGATTAGAAGGTTTCCAGAGGAGCAACAATGGAAGGAGGTTCAGAGTCATGAACTGATGACACACCAGTGTCAGATAATTACGCGGAGCTCCACACAGACTATACCATCAGCAAAAAAGACTACAACACTGCAGAGCAGGTGTCATTAGAAATGGAAGCAGGCTAGGATTGGCATCCCACCATCCCACTAGTCCCGCTCTAGGGATGACGGTGAGGTAGCATTGAATATTCAAGGGATACTCAAGGATGATATTAATGCTGTATTCAAGTATTCTTACTTTCAGATTAAAATAGGGATATTTATTCCAATAAATGGCCCCTGGTTGGGTGATACAGATGGTTCCAGGTTTGAAATGCCCATGAACCTTGTAGTATAGATAGCCAACAGACACCACAGTGCATGTTTTAAACATACTGTATACACACAGCCAGGACTCCAGTACTGATCAGGCAGCTGAACAATTAGGACAGAGGAGTAATAATCAATCTAAGATCAGCTCACTCTGCACATCCTCTGCTAACTGCAGGAGGTTGACATATTGAACTGCTAAATCTGATTCAACATTCCAATCCAGTGATAGCCACAGGCTCCTTGTATTCCCTGTTCGCCATACGCCGTCTAGCTCCTCACACACACAGAGGACGCATTTTCCATTTCAGCTTTCTGATTCATGTACACACCGGTGAACATGAATCAGTAATTAATTATCCATCTGCCGCAGGTGACAAATGTGCAGAACCATCAAATAGGCTTCCTAGTCTACACATGCACTAGGCTTATTTACCAACAGTTCGAAATTCTTCTCATCATGTGTTTGAAATGTGCAGCCCTATTTATGGTTTATGACATGTAAGAGATGTGTAAGAAAGCAGAAATAATCAGTATACTGTATATTTCTGGTGAAGCTTAGCTCCTGGGGTGAGTGTGTTCTTCTGATACCAGGCCACACGGAAGGTGATATTGGTTTCTTAAAATGTAGATATATTCTATAACCCCGGAGAGTGAAGATTGGGAAGAGAGGATTGATAATAGTGTATTCACGTACACAAACAGGCACACTCCAATACACACGCACTTTGGCCCTCCAGCTAAACCGGTATGGTGCTAATCTCTCCACACGAGGGAGAGTATTTATATTTGGCTTCCTGTAAATATATAAATGCATATATTTGTGTCTCTACGGAAACATGCGCCTACCCTCTGTTTCTGAAAATGCTTGAGGTCATGTCAAGAGATATGCGTGTGGAGGAATGAGAGAACACGTGAATGTGTCATTTCTGTATGTAAATTTGCCCGCTAGAATTATCTAAGAGGCTAAGACGGCTAAGTTCCTGTAAAGCCAAATAAAATAAAATTATTTTCAGACTGATGAGATGTGAATGCTTACTAACTTCCAGTGAATAATCTTTTGTGTTTCTGTTTTTGTCAGTCGTTCACAATTCTGCTTTGATCCTAAAACTGCCATTTGCTTTTGGCCATTTAGATTATATGTGGTATTTCAGAGAAAATACACACGTACAAACTGAGATGTAATTAACAATGATATCAATGTTGCTTTCTCTCCTCTTCCCTGTATCTAATTTGCCTAATTTCTCCACAAACTAATGTGCCAAATCAGGTAACGTTGTCTTTCTCTTTCTGCCTCTTCCCTACCTCCTCTCCTTTCCTCCTCTTCCCTACCTCCTCTCCTTTCCTCCTCTTCCCTACCTCCCTCTCTCCCTTCCTCCTCTTCCCCACCTCCCGCTCTCCCTTCCTCCTCTTCCCCACCTTCCTCTCTCCCTTCCTCCTCTTCCCCACCTCCCTCTCTCCCTTCCTCCTCTTCCCCACCTCCTCTCTCCCTTCCTCCTCTTCCCCACCTCCTCTCTCCCTTCCTCCTCTTCCCCACCTCCTCTCTCCCTTCCTCCTCTTCCCCACCCCCTCCCCTACTTCCATTACAGCTTCAGGTAACAATGCCACTTATGATATTACATGTTCTCTCTCCACCTCCTCCTCTGCCTCCCATCTCTCATCCCATTGGTTAATAACCCCCTCCCTGTCTCCCCTTCTTCTCTCCTTCTCCCCCATCCCCCCATTCCTCCCACAGGTAACAAGTTCTCATCCTGCCATGCCTATCTCCTAATAGCAGCGGTGTGGTGCTATGCTCTTATCTTTGCCATCGGGCCTCTGACTGGCTGGGGCCGGTATGGTTCTGAACCCTACGGTACAGCCTGCTGTATCGACTGGTACGCCCCCGGCCAAAGCAGAGCTGCCATGAGCTACATCCTCTGCCTCTTCCTCTTCTGCTACATCATCCCCTGCATCATCATCTTTCTCTCCTATATCTTCATCCTGCTGACTGTCAAGGGGTCACGCCAGGCGGTGCAGCAGCACATATCCCCACAGAACAAGATCCCCAACACACATACACTCATCGTCAAGGTACGCACTGTCACACACACACTCTCACGGTCAGGATACACACACTCCCTCTCACAGACAACCACACTCATCAGTCAGCTATGCACTCTCACACACACACACTTAGCATCAAGGTACGCCCAGGTAAGGCCAACATGTTATAAATATGCCATCTTTGACTGATTATTTCTCAATTATACTTTTAGAAACAAATGTCAATTATACTGTAGGTTAACAATCTTTACTCCACATGACCATTCTATGAGAAAATCCCCTAAACATGTTTTTTTTTATCACCAACACACACACACACACAGACACTCTCACTGTCAAGGTACACACTGTCACACACGCACTTAGATAGTAGTTGTGCAAACACACACACACTACAATACACATCTTGGAAACTGTAGCAGCACATTTTCCTAACTTAAATGCCGCTTTATGTATAGGTTTTAAAGGGTTTCAAGCGGGTGTTGTGATTCGTTATTAGATCAAAAACTATTTGGAGAGCACCCCAATCATCAACTTGGGGGAGCTGTATACAATTGTCTTTATTTCACTCCTTCATGATTTAAAGTTTGGTTGGGACATAAGGTTTGAAAGTAGAAGTTTTAATTGATTAGAAGGTCAATGTATTGGTTGGTGGTCAATAAACAGCCTCATTATTATGATATTATGTCCTCTTTGACTTTGTTCTAAGTATTAGTTTAAAGTATTGTCACATGGATGGCTGGGGGAAGAGGGTTTGAAACTTTTATAAACTACTGTATGTGCACACCTGTCTGTCAATTCCTCCCTTTGTGTTTTCCCGTCTCTCCCTTCTAGCTCTCGGTGGCGGTGTGTATCGGTGTCGTGATCGCCTGGAGCCCATACGCCTTCGTCTCCATGTGGGCGGCGTTCATTAACTCAGCAGAGGTCCCTCCCTTTGCTTTCGCTGTGGCTGCCATCTTTGCCAAGTCCTCCACCCTCTACAATCCTATCGTCTACCTGGTCTTCAAACCCAACTTCCGCAGGTCCCTCTGCCGGGACTGGCTGACATGCCGACGGACCCTATGTGCGTGTTTGTGCTCGCACGGCTCGGCCCAGAAGGTGTCCTGTACACAGTCCCAGCAGCATGGGAAGGAGGAGTGTAACTCAACGCGGCGGTCCAATGGATTGCCGGAGAACCATAGGGGGGCATGCAGGCACTGCACATGCCCAGAGAGAGACACTGGTTCTGGCGGATACGGCCAAGAGACTACCCCTCAGAGGACTGCAAGGATACTGCAGGGGTCCACACATAGCGAAGTGGCTGTTAGTCAGCTGTCCAATGAGATGCAGAGTGACTTCCTCTGAAAAGACAAAGGAGAGAGAGTAAGCAAAAGAGAGAGGGAAGGGAGGGAGGATGAGGGGAGAGAAAGGCGGAGAGGGAGAAGGGAGAAAGTTAGAGGGAGGGAAATGTGGGAGAGGAAGGCAGTGAGCGAGAGGAGGAGAGAGAGAGATGAGAAAAGACAAACAGTGAATTGTTTTCACATACAAAATAAAAAACATGGAGAGGGGAAGATCAGAGGGAAAATACTTTCAAACAGGAAATAAGTTAGTGTTGAGGAAGGGCAGGTGTGAACTTGCACTAAAAATCACAACAAGGCCATCCTAACTCCTCTCACTCAGAGGAGTGGCCAAACCAATCACCTCGGAAACTGTTACTGCCACTAACTCAGCCACAAACTGAACTAAACCAGGGGTGTATTCATTATGCAGATGCTGTTGGAAAATGTTTCTTCTGTTGCGAAATGTTTAGCAACAGAAACGGTTTATTCCAAAAAGAAAACGTTTTGCAACAAAAATGAGAATTTTTATCAGACAAACTCAGCTAGGTCCCTCCCTGTTTCATTCCGTTTGCTCTGTTTGCTTCCATTTGGTTCTTAACCTTGTAAGACGTAATGAATACAACCCTGACAACCAACATACGACCACAAACTGAAGAGTCAGCAACATACCAAAAACTCAACCAAAATACCACCACAGACTGAGCAGCCAATAACAACCAGGAACTCAACCAACAAACGCAGCCAAGCCAGACTGAAAAACAGACTTAACCAACAAGCCCCTGATCTCTTGGGTTGCAGCTGGTTTGATTCAAAAGGACTTGAAAGTCATGAACCCACAGTCTTGATGCAGTAGTTAGAGATATCGGACACAGGACCAACAAGAGGGTCCATAATGAGAATGACACTGGTGTTTAGGGAAATACTATCAGATTGAGCATCAGATTCTACATATGTCCCACAGGGCCTACCAAAGAAGAGAGAGAGATGTGGATGAGGATACTATGGTGTATATACAGTATTAAAACCCACATAACCGAGAGAGTTGTCTACATGGGGGCTTGGAGTGTGTGAACCGAATTAAGACGTCACTTAGCTGAAGGCAGAACATGAGAAAATGAACCCCATGTCCAGAATTATTCAGTGAACAGTTAGGACTGTGCCAAATGAGCTACCATGAAAAATGAACAATTACGCACCGTGGTTGGGATCAACTTTAACTCAGTCAATCCAGGAAGTGAATGGGACATTCCCAATTCTGCACATAGTCTTAATGAATTAAGTCCAACTGAAATGTGCTCTCAAATCTCAGACATTCTCTCTGTTTTTACCCCAGACATGAAACCAATGCAACAATAGCTACAAGACTAATACAAAATCTATAAAAATCGAATTAAAAGATCCCGTTTTGCAATTTAGCTTCAGAAAACAAACAGATAAAATATTGAGCTACAGTGAGTTGTGTTGATATCTACTTTCTCCTTCCAGTGTTTCCCGAGGAGTGTAGATAGATGGTTATTGTAAACAAATTGGAGAAGGGGGGGGGGGCAGTGGAGGTGCTGAACTGCAGAGCTGAGCTGGTTCTGCTTGGTTAAACAAATTGGCCTGCCATCACCGTACAATCAATATAGAGCCATTATAGAGTTCTCACTGGGTCCAGAGAGGGAGCTCAAATCTGGGATCACAGAACAGCTAAAGCCCCAGGACTTGACCCAAAACAGTGAGAGTATTGAGAGTGTTATTGTTGACATAGTTTTGGCATTTGTGTGTTCTCATTTACATGAATGTGTGTGTGTGCTTATGTACCTGTTGTTGATTGATGCAATTTGCATATGCGTGTTTCTGTGTGTGAGAATAGCTACTGTATGTCTGCTTCAGTTTGCAAGTCTATGTGGGCATATGTTAGTGCAGTAACTCACTGAGGAAAGTCCTAACATTTTTCTATACATTGAGTGAGTCACAAAATCAAATCAAATGTTATTTGTTACATTCGCCGAATACTTACGAATACGACCTTACTGTGAAATGCTTACTTATAAGCCCTTAACCAACAATGCAGCTTTAAGAAAACAAAGTTAAGAATAATATTTACTAAATAAACTCAAGTAAAAAATAAAAGAGCAACAATAAAATAACAATAACGAGGCTATATACAGGGGGTACTGGTACAGAGTCAATGTGGAGGGGTGCAGGTTAGTCGAGGTAACTGAGGTAATATGTACATGTAGGTAGGGGAAAAGTGGCTATGCATAGATAATAGATATTAAACCATGAGTAGCAGCTGTGTAAAAAAAAGGGGGAGGGTCAATGCAAATAGTGCAGGTAGCCATTTGATTAGCTGTTCAGCAGTCTCGGGTAGGTGTTGTAGTAAAATATGACATGAACGAGCTTTTCTTCAATCCACTGAAGACCTATCTCCTCTTGTTCCTCTCCTCCTTAGCGTGAAAAACATAGAGTTGCTATTTCATAAAGGGACTTCTCGAGAGACAAAAGGTATGCTATATGACCTGAAGACAGAGCACAGAGCACAGTCTGACTAGAACTTTCTATTCACTCCTCTAGGACACTGGGTCATCAAACTCTTCTAAACACCGTGCCGCTGTGTTAACCAGTAATCTGGTTCGCTAAAGATCGTGTCTCCAGCCTGACTATCTCTGATACATGAACTCTTTCATGTTACAACAATAATATTTTATATCTATTGTTCACAAAATACCACAGAGTCAGCACAAACACCCGTAACCAGTCTTGTGGTTCAGCACCTTCAGAACTGTTATTATTGAATAATGCAGCAATATCTCACTGCTATAAATTGTAATCTGCTCTGTGGGTAACTTGGCCAATCTCTGACTTTATAGCATGTATCTCCGCCCTGCCCCCTGACCTCCAGAGAAAGATATCCTCTCCGTTTCTCCATCCACCCCCCTCCAGCTCTCTCTCTCTCCATCCAATGGAGAGAGAGAAAGTGTCAATATTATTGAAACAGCTCTATTATTATGTTGTAATGTCTTTACGACCCTGTTATGAGTTTAAAATAGAGTATAGATGTATATTTTAGCCGCACTAAAGAAAATACAAGAGAAGATGTAACATACAATGATTGAGATGACCATGCTGAGCCAGGCTCATGTGAGGAGTTAACAGGGTACTTCTTAGTAATCTCCCATCACAACTTCTAATCAGAGCCATCGATTTACAGGGTTTAGCAAACTCAGATTGAACACTAGATTGTCAACCGCCGCCATATTGGCACCGTAGGTTACAATCGCGTTCTATTGATGAGTATAGAATGTTTGGTGCGAAAGTGGAGGTTGGTTCAACCAAATCGCCACAGCTATTTCCTGAACAGCACCCTGTTCCCTGAATAGTACAGACATTTGGGATCTTTCCTTTCCTTCTAATACTAAGGTGGGGAAGATATGTTTGTCCTTTGACAATGGGGCGGAACTCGGGGGCGGAACTCGCTGCCATAACTGTGCATTTGTGATATATTTTTGTATATGTAATGATATTGATCAGTGATCATATTACTGCATGGTTCATAAGGAGTAATCATCACCGGCAGGCCATCAGGGCACCATCTCATCCAAACAGCACATATGTACCAGATGTCAGGGCTTTCAAACGGGTTTGGTTTGTATGTACAGGTGTACAAATGTCTATGTACAGAAGTTATATATAGTTGTAGATATCAGCCTACATGCATACTTGGGGGAATGGGTGACCCCCAAATTGTGTCCTTGGAAATGGGGTTGAATGGTAAATATCTCAAATAACAAACAAAACAGAGCACACAAACAGTGTGTTTTAACGTTGATTCTTTATGCAGTGCCAATGCAAAACCTGTTCCTGTTCCTCTGGCTGTCTGTCTCTTTCTGGACAGTTTGGATTCATTTGGTCCTTAATGGCCCGTTGTCTCCTCGTGAAAAAGGCTTCCCATTATTGACCTTGAGTGGTCATTTGCAGGGGGACCACATGAAAATAACTTGGACCGCCTCAGGTGCTCATTTTTTAAAAGTTCCATTCAATTGCAGTCTAATTGTGATCATATAAAATTACATTTTTGCTAAAGCAAAGAACATTATAGCCAACATCGCTAGCTCTCCAGCATCAAATTTGCTCCATATTTAAAGTTGTGATTCTGTCCTGAGCTCCACATCATCTCTGATATCAATGTCCTCTACAGTGAAGCGTCTCGCATGGACCCGTTTATTTATTACGTTGTAATCTTTCGACCGACTTTACATGAAGTGACCCGAAGATGATGTATGTACATTGTATTTTTTAGGCTTCGGACCTAACTTATGGCTATCCACATCAGTCTCAAGGAGATGAAAACGTATCTGTTCTGTTACCATAGCTCGTCTAACCTCATTCACCCCAGCAGCGTCATCACAGCAGGGTTATGAATCATCAGAGAACCATAATGTTGTAACGTTATAGTACCAACATTCACATATCCTCTGGCTTTTGCCTGGCCTGAACGGTGAGCTAAATTCTACATTATGTACAGAAGTCTCCATTGAATACTGTCAATCAATGCTGCTTAACTAAAGCTAAATGGACGAATACAGATGGGGTTTGGATATCTCCTCTGCAGCAGGATAGCAGTAGGACTTTAGTTGGAACTATATTCCTCTGTGCTCATGCTGTGCAGACCAGATAGTATGTCCCCAAATGACACTGTCTGAGTGCATGCGCATGCGCGCACACACACACACACACACACACACACACACACACACACACACACACACAGGAAGAGGTTGCTGACCTTCTCCACCACTTCCAAAGACACAGAACGAGGCTGGATGTGATGTGATGTACACATATGTTTATATAAAATATATGGTTTTAAAAGATGTCTCCTATCAATATATTTATTGAGATGATTATTATTATCATTGTCAGTGAGGTCTCAGATGCACTGTGAAAACATGTTTACAAGAAAGCAAAAAAAATAAAGTGCTATTTGTTAAAACATATTACCATGTTTTGGCGTGGGTTGTCCTAAGAGATGTGAGTAGTTTAAGGTTGTTAATACTAATGAGACAGCATATTGCATGGGCACGCACACACACCACACACACGCACACACACACACACACACGGTCCATAGGGAGTCCAGTCTACCTGCCTGGCCCTTGCTGCAAGCTAGCATAAATATTAAGTCTAATTGGGTTTGGTCACAGTGTTCCGCGTTCCTCATCTTCATAAGCCAGAGAGAAAGAGAGAGAGAGAGAGAGAGAGAGAGAGAGAGACCAAGAGAGAGAGAGAGAGAGAGAGAGAGAGAGACCGAGAGACCGAGAGAGAGTCTTATCTACACCAGTGGTTTTGAGGAACTCTCAGGTGTACCGCAAAACCTTTCCTAAACGTAATACCTTTTTTAACACTCACTTAGACATGTGACCTGTGGAATGAACACAACTGGCTCTCTGATTGATAGAGGGAGAATAACAACAGAGGAGGATGGGAGACAAACAGATGACAAACTGAGGGAAAGAAGAGAGAGAGCTCTCGATGGAAGGGGGAAGGTGACCTTAATTGAGGGTGGGGAGACGGGGCGTTAAGTGTGTTTTGTCTGGGATGGTGGGTCTCTGCTTTGTGGATCAAATCAAATCAAATTTATTTGAAAAAACTTTGTACATCAGCTGATATCTCAAAGTGCTGTACAGAAACCCAGCCTAAAACCCCAAACAGCAAGCAATGCAGGTGTAGAAGCACGGTGGCTAGGAAAAACTCCCTAGAAAGGCCAACACCTAGGAAGAAACCTAGAGAGGAACCAGGCTATGTGGGGTGGCCAGTCCTCTTCTGGCTGTGCCGGGTGGAGATTATAACAGAACATGGCCAAGATGTTCAAATGTTCATAAATGACCAGCATGGTCGTATAATAATAAGGCAGAACAGTTGAAACTGGAGCAGCAGCACAGTCAGATGGACTGGGGACAGCAAGGAGTCATCATGTCAGGTAGTCCTGGGGCATGGTCCTAGGGCTCAGGTCCTCCAAGAGAGAGAAAGAAAGAGAGAATTAGAGAGAGCATATGTGGGGAGCCAGTCCTCTTCTGGCTGTGCCGGGTAGAGATTATAACAGAACATGGCCAAGATGTTCAAATGTTCATAAATGACCAGCATGTTCGAATAATAATAAGGCAGAACAGTTGAAACTGGAGCAGCAGCACGGCCAGGTGGACTGGGGACAGCAAGGAGTCATCATGTCAGGTAGTCCTGGGGCATGGTCCTAGGGCTCAGGTCCTCCGAGAGAGAGAGAAAGAAAGAGAGAAGGAGAGAATTAGAGAACGCACACTTAGATTCACACAGGACACCGAATAGGACAGGAGAAGTACTCCAGATATAACAAACTGACCCTAGCCCCCCGACACATAAACTACTGCAGCATAAATACTGGAGGCTGAGACAGGAGGGGTCAGGAGACACTGTGGCCCCATCCGAGGACACCCCCGGACAGGGCCAAACAGGAAGGATATAACCCCACCCACTTTGCCAAAGCACAGCCCCCACACCACTAGAGGGATATCTTCAACAACCAACTTACCATCCTGAGACAAGGCTGAGTATAGCCCACAAAGATCTCCGCCATGGCACAACCCAAGGGGGGGCGCCAACCCAGACAGGATGACCACATCAGTGAATCAACCCACTCAGGTGACGCACCCCTTCCAGGGACGGCATGAGAGAGCCCCAGTAAGCCAGTGACTCAGCCCCTGTCATAGGGTTAGAGGCAGAGAATCCCAGTGGAAAGAGGGGAACCGGCCAGGCAGAGACAGCAAGGGCGGTTCGTTGCTCCAGAGAGAGAGATCTGGATCTGTGCCCATGACCCAATGTCATGACATTGTAATGTCTTTATTCTTTTGGAACTTCTGTGTAATGTTTACTGATATTCTTTATTGTTTATTTCACTTTTGTATATAATCTACCTCACTTGCTTTGGCAATGTTAACACATGTTTCCAATGCCAATAAAGCCCATTGCATTGAATTGAGAGAGAGAGAGAGAAATATGCAGCATCCACAACAGCTTTTTCTACCACCAGTCCTAACCATAACCCTCAGGTAGTAAGACAATTCCTGAATCTGGAACAGATGAAGCTTCTAAGATACCTGCTCTGCTTGGTGGGTGGCTTGAACAGCTGCTGCAGCTTGTTTCTGCTGACTCTGCAGCTTTCTGTATCCTCGTGTTCCTGGTGTACCTGAACCTAGGGCTGACTGTTGACGGAAATCTAATTCCACGTGACGGTCACGGTAACTAGGATTCTCCAAAACTGTGCTCTGATGCCACTGATGGTCATTAGTAGCCCACCAAACTTTCTAACTCAGCTCTAGCTCTATTGTCCCTCTAATCACTTGGACATCAATGCAAATGCAATGGAAAACAAATCAAACACTTCCTGAGAACCTGTTGCGCCAGCAAGAGCCATCTCCTCGACAGCTGGCTGATGCACGGATTGAAATAAGTGTTCCCATGTTGAGCAACATTTCTATAGGCTACATCATCCTTTGCATTTGTGTGAGAAAACAGAGTTTTGATGATCTATATTAAAAAGTCGAGGATCCCATCAGCTTTCTATAGGCTAGGCCTACTATATATTTATTTCTCAACTTTCCTCATATTATGCACATTGCTTCGCTTTACAAACCGAGTAGCCTACCTGGCTGGCATGACAATGAATTGTGGGAGAAGTATCCTCCATTCTCTATTCCAGTGTATAGGCCTACAGATAACATGAATGTTTTCCCCTGTTCCTACAGGTGCATAATAATTGTCCAATCTAAATCAAATCTAATTGCATATTATTTAGTATATGTAAAGATATTGAACTAACTAGATTGAATCAAAAATACTATGATCGGTGAGAATGCATTTTTCTGAAACTTTTTCAAATCATAGTTGCATGCATCATGTAGCCTAGCCCATAGGCCTATATGTTTTAATAGGTTGATTATCACAACTGCTGAGAATTGTCTGCAAAATTGTAGTATATTCCAAGTTTAAAAAGGCTTCTAAAGTTTGTAATTTACATTCTTAAATGTCAGACTTGATTTGCAATAACGAAAAATGTATCAACCCCTACAAAAAAAATTCCATGAATTATAATCCACATAATAAATTACATTCCCTATTACTGCAGGATTATTTTCCTGCTGTAGCAAACTGTCTGAAATTAAGATTCTACAGGCCTAGGACTCCTGGAGCAGGGTTGGAGAGTCCATAACCTACATAGCCTAATGAAATATGTTCTTATAAGCCCAGTCATTGCATGTGTGAAAATCAGAGTTTTGACTGGTCACTATTTAAAAGACGATCCTAGCTTTCTCGTGTTGCTATATTTATTGATAAATTCTTAAAGAAAACTCCACCCAAAAACAATATTTTGGTATTTATTTAATTCATCCCTTGTTGATACCTTCCCAAAATGTTTTAATTCTACACATATATTAGTAGGCTATATGTAATGACCAGATAAAATTGAGAATAGTCTGATGGGTGAGAATATTACTTGTCAAATTGAGAATGAGAGACTGAAGAAGTGTGCAGCCTGCTCAAGAAACAGAGCAGCGCTTTTGCTTTTCATGTTACATTTTTCAAATCATCACTATATAAAGTTTAATTTATTTATTTACCTTTATTTAACCAGGTAGGCTAGTTGAGAACACCTTTATTTAACCAGGTAGGCTAGTTGAGAACACCTTTATTTAACCAGGTAAAAGGAAATAAGGAAATAAAAATAATGGGGTGCAAAGGAGCAAAATAAATAAATTAATTAAAATTAAATACAGTTGGGAAAGAGGTAGTTGTTTGGGCTAAATTATAGGTGGGCTATGTACAGGTGCAGTAATCTGTGAGCTGCTCTGACAGTTGGTGCTTAAAGCTAGTGAGGGAGATAAGTGTTTCCAGTTTCAGAGATTTTTGTAGTTCGTTCCAGTCATTGGCAGCAGAGAACTGGAAGGAGAGGCGGCCAAAGAAAGAATTGGTTTTGGGGGTGACTAGAGAGATAGACCTGCTGGAGCGTGTGCTACAGGTGGGAGATGCTATGGTGACCAGCGAGCTGAGATAAGGGGGGACTTTACCTAGCAGGGTCTTGTAGATGACATGGAGCCAGTGGGTTTGGCGACGAGTATGAAGCGAGGGCCAGCCAACGAGAGCGTACAGGTCACAATGGTGGGTAGTATATGGGGCTTTGGTGATAAAACGGATTGCACTGTGATAGACTGCATCCAATTTGTTGAGTAGGGTATTGGAGGCTATTTTGTAAATGACATCGCCAAAGTCGAGGATTGGTAGGATGGTCAGTTTTACAGGGGTATGTTTGGCAGCATGAGTGAAGGATGCTTTGTTGTGAAATAGGAAGCCAATTCTAGATTTAACTTTGGATTGGAGATGTTTGATATGGGTCTGGAAGGAGAGTTTACGGTCTAACCAGACACCTAAGTATTTGTAGTTGTCCACGTATTCTAAGTCAGAGCCGTCCAGAGTAGTGATGTTGGACAGGCGGGTAGGTGCAGGTAGCGATCGGTTGAAGAGCATGCATTTAGTTTTACTTGTATTTAAGAGCAATTGGAGGCCACGGAAGGAGAGTTGTATGGCATTGAAGCTTGCCTGGAGGGTTGTTAACACAGTGTCCAAAGAAGGGCCGGAAGTATACAGAATGGTGTCGTCTGCGTAGAGGTGGATCAGGGACTCACCAGCAGCAAGAGCGACCTCATTGATGTATACAGAGAAGAGAGTCGGTCCAAGAATTGAACCCTGTGGCACCCCCATAGAGACTGCCAGAGGTCCGGACAGCAGACCCTCCGATTTGACACACTGAACTCTATCAGAGAAGTAGTTGGTGAACCAGGCGAGGCAATCATTTGAGAAACCAAGGCTGTCGAGTCTGCCGATGAGGATATGGTGATTGACAGAGTCGAAAGCCTTGGCCAGATCAATGAATACGGCTGCACAGTAATGTTTCTTATCGATGGCGGTTAAGATATCGTTTAGGACCTTGAGCGTGGCTGAGGTGCACCCATGACCAGCTCTGAAACCAGATTGCATAGCAGAGAAGGTATAGTGAGATTCGAAATGGTCGGTAATCTGTTTGTTGACTTGGCTTTCGAAGACCTTAGAAAGGCACGGTAGGATAGATATAGGTCTGTAGCAGTTTGGGTCAAGAGTGTCCCCCCCTTTGAAGAGGGGGATGACCGCAGCTGCTTTCCAATCTTTGGGAATCTCAGACGACACGAAAGAGAGGTTGAACAGGCTAGTAATAGGGGTGGCAACAATTTCGGCAGATAATTTTAGAAAGAAAGGGTCCAGATTGTCTAGCCCGGCTGATTTGTAGGGGTCCAGATTTTGCAGCTCTTTCAGAACATCAGCTGAATGGATTTGGGAGAAGGAGAAATGGGGAAGGCTTGGGCGAGTTGCTGTTGGGGGTGCAGTGCTGTTGTCCGGGGTAGGAGTAGCCAGGTGGAAAGCATGGCCAGCTGTAGAAAAATGCTTATTGAAATTCTCAATTATGGTGGATTTATCAGTGGTGACAGTGTTTCCTATCTTCAGTGCAGTGGGCAGCTGGGAGGAGGTGTTCTTATTCTCCATGGACTTTACAGTGTCCCAGAACTTTTTTGAGTTAGTGTTGCAGGAAGCAAATTTCTGCTTGAAAAAGCTAGCCTTGGCTTTTCTAACTGCCTGTGTATAATGGTTTCTAGCTTCCCTGAACAGCTGCATATCACGGGGGCTGTTCGATGCTAATGCAGAACGCCATAGGATGTTTTTGTGTTGGTTAAGGGCAGTCAGGTCTGGGGAGAACCAAGGGCTATATCTGTTCCCGGTTCTAAATTTCTTGAATGGGGCATGTTTATTTAAGATGGTTAGGAAGGCATTTAAAAAAAATATCCAGGCATCCTCTACTGACGGGATGAGATCAATATCCTTCCAGGATACCCCGGCCAGGTCGATTAGAAAGGCCTACTCGCAGAAGTGTTTCAGGGAGCGTTTTACAGTGATGAGTGGAGGTCGTTTGACCGCTGACCCATTACGGATGCAGGCAATGAGGCAGTGATCGCTGAGATCTTGATTGAAGACAGCAGAGGTGTATTTAGAGGGGAAGTTGGTTAGGATGATATCTATGAGGGTGCCCGTGTTTAAGGCTTTGGGGAGGTACCTGGTAGGTTCATTGATAATTTGTGTGAGATTGAGGGCATCAAGTTTAGATTGTAGGATGGCTGGGGTGTTAAGCATGTTCCAGTTTAGGTCGCCTAGCAGCACGAACTCTGAAGATAGATGGGGGGCAATCAGTTCACATATGGTGTCCAGAGCACAGCTGGGGGCAGAGGGTGGTCTATAGCAGGCGGCAACGGTGAGAGACTTGTTTTTAGAGAGGTGGATTTTTAAAAGTAGAAGTTCAAATTGTTTGGGTACAGACCTGGATAGTAGGACAGAACTCTGCAGGCTATCTTTGCAGTAGATTGCAACACCGCCCCCTTTGGCAGTTCTATCTTGTCTGAAAATGTTGTAGTTTGGAATTAAAATGTCTGAATTTTTGGTGGTCTTCCTAAACCAGGATTCAGACACAGCTAGAACATCCGGGTTGGCAGAGTGTGCTAAAGCAGTGAATAGAACAAACTTAGGGAGGAGGCTTCTAATGTTAACATGCATGAAACCAAGGCTATTACGGTTACAGAAGTTGTCAAAAGAGAGCGCCTGGGGAATAGGAGTGGAGCTAGGCACTGCAGGGCCTGGATTCACCTCTACATCGCCAGAGGAACATAGGAGGAGTAGAATAAGGGTACGGCTAAAAGCTATGAGAATTGGTCGTCTAGAACGTCTGGAACATAGAGTAAAAGGAGGTTTCTGGGGGCAATAAAATAGCATCAAGGTATAATGTACAGACAAATGTATGGTAGGATGTGAATACAGTGGAGGTAAACCTAGGTATTGAGTGATGAAGAGAGAGATATTGTCTCTAGAAACATCGTTGAAACCAGGAGATGTCATTGCATGTGTGGGTGGTGGAACTAATAGGTTGGATAAGGTATAGTGAGCAGGACTAGAGGCTCTACAGTGAAATAAGCCAATAAACACTAACCAGAACAGCAATGGACAAGACATATTGACATTAAGGAGAGGCATGCTTAGTCGAGTGATCAAAAGGGTCCGGTGAGTGGAGAGGTTGGTTGGTGATTTAGACAGCTAGCCAGGGCATCGGTAGCAAGCTAGCATAGGATGGAGGTCTGTTGTTAGCCACCTCTTGCGTTCCGTCAGTAGATTAGTGGGGTTCCGTGTGGTAGAGGGGATTAATCCAAATCACACAACAACAACAAAAATAAAAACAATAGATATAGTTATAGAGGCCCAAGAAGAAAACATAATAATAATAATAAAAATTTAAAAAAATTGTCCGATTGTCTATTCAGATAGCAGCCGGTAAGACAGCTAACGGTTAGCAGGCCGCAGATGGGCGTTCAGGTAACGTCGCGACGGAGGAGCCAGCCGAATAACTCCTTCGGGTAGATAACGTCGGCAGTCCAGTTGTGAAGGCCCGGTGGGGCTCCGCGAAGGCAGTAAAACGGGTCCGGATAGGTGACTGCAGCCCAGGTGTGATTGATGGAACTCAGGAGTGATTGACGGAGCTTGCTAGCTCCGGAATAATTGATGTTTGCTCCGAAATCGACGAAGGCCGATAGTCACACGGATAGCAGCTAGCTAGCTGTGAGATCCGGGTATGAATGTCCAGAGAGCAGTCGAAATCCAGGGACATGGAGAGAAAAATTGGTCCGGTATGTTCCGTTCCGAGCCGCGCTGCGCCGTACAGAACTGGCGATAGATTTTCGAGCTAAAGGATAGCTGATGACCACAAACCGTGGTTAGCTGAATACTAACGATTTGCCAGTAAAGGAGCTAACTAGCTTCTGAACTAGCTTCTGGATTAGCTTCTGGCTAGTTTCAGGCTAGCTTCTTGGAGTTTCTGGCTAGCTTCTTGGAGGATTACAGATCTGAGGTAAATAATACTTTTTTATAAATATACATTGGTGAGGCAGGAGAGTGTTTTGAAGATGAGTTGATGGAAAATAAAAATAAAATGTACGTGAAAAAGTTGTAAATATATATATATATACAGGACACGACAAGACGAGGACAAAAGACGTCTGAACTGCTATGCCACCTTGGAATAGATCACATCAAAGTCACATCAAGCAGCCTTAGAATCTATTACAAATCAAAACATATAGCCTAAGGTTTGTATCACAAATGAAAGAATAGCCACTCCCTAAAAATAGTTTGGGAAAAATATCCTTTGTATTTTATATAGCTATGTTCAATTGTATTATTCTTACTATAAAATAAAGAAAATAATGACATTGGAATTATAAGCAAATCTTGTCTGCTAAATGAATTAGTGTACCCCACAGCCATGTGACTCAGAATATGCTATTCTGTTCTTCTGAAATAGGCTACATTTTAATAATATCATGTTGTTTCTTTAAACCTGACTGAAATAAATAAGTCTACATTTTTTAAAAGTAGATGTTCCAAAGGTCTACATCAGTGGCTTGTAGTCTATGTGTGGAAGCCCTGAGATGCTAAACGTGTTTATGTTCATTAACGGTAAATTACAGTGAAACCGGCAGTTATTTGCATGACAGTTACCAGCTGACAAAATGTAATGGCCGCCACAGCTATAACCTGATTTAATGCATTAATCCTGTTGGTCTGGTCTGTAGCCGACAGGGAATACTTATAAAAACAGATTGGTGCTGTAAGTCTGCCTCACCTTCACCAGACCTCCCTACTGTACACCATCTGGTAAGTACTGTACACACAGAGCCAGACAGGGGGGGTTACATCATGGAATAACAATGGTTTATTTCAGTGCAGTACAATATTATTGATTAACACACACGCAGGCATTCTCCCAGCTAGGTTTTGCTTCCAGTTTTTTTATTTAATTGATTTTACAGTTGGATTTGTAAAACATTTAGCTTGTTTTTTTTAAGGTAACATAAGATAGCTTGTGTTATTTCTGGCAGTTTAGCTAACCAGGCTACAGAGGATAACCCTAGGTAACGGCTGTACAGATGACAGCTGCCCAGTGATAAATTAACGTATGACTCACCAAGGAACAGAGCACATACAGTCTGTTCAGCCATACTGTTAACCTTCAACTTTTAATGTCACATGCACAAGTACTCTAAAATGACCTTCTTACTTACTCAATACCCAACAATGTAATAATCAATAACAGTGTAATACTATAAAAAAAAAAAAAAATAAGAAACAAGAAGAAATATGAAGAACACAATAAGTAATTAAGCATACCATATACAGGATCGGTTCCAATACCTTCCAATGTGCAGGGAAACTGGAGTGATGGAGGTAGATATGATGGAGGTAGATATGTATAAACATAGTAGCAGCAGCTTGTATGTGAGTGGGTGACTGTGTGTGTAGAGTCAGTATGAATGTATGTGCATATTATGTTTGAGTGAGCAGATGCTGGAGTGAGTATGTGTGTGTGTGAGTGTGTAGGGCCCTGCGAGTGTGTAGGGCCCTGTGAGTGTGCATGGAAACCGTGCTAAACAAAAAATAAAAAGGTCAATGAGGATACAAGGTTAACTCAGTCTGTGTAACAATTTTATTAGCTCTTTCTCAGTCTTATTGCTTGGGAATAGAAGCTGTTCAAGAGCCTGTTGGTGCCAGACTTGATGCACCGGTACAGCTTGTCGTGTGGAAGCAGAGAGAATAGTCTATGGCTTGGGTGGAGTCTTTACCGATTTTCTGGCCATTCCTAAAACACCGCCTGATATAGATGTCCTGGATGGCAGGGATCTCGGCCCCAGTGATGTACTGAGCTGTCTGCACCACCCTCTGTAGCGCCATGCGATCGAGGGCAGTATTATTTCCATACCAGGCAGTGATGTACTGAGCTGTCTGCACCACCCTCTGTAGCGCCATGCGATCGAGGGGAGTATTATTTCCATACCAGGCAGTGATGTACTGAGCTGTGCGCACCACCCTCTGTAGCGCCATGCGATCGAGGGGAGTATTATTTCCATACCAGGCAGTGATGTACTGAGCTGTCTGCACCACCCTCTGTAGCGCCATGCGATCGAGGGCAGTATTATTTCCATACCAGGCAGTGATGTACTGAGCTGTCTGCACCACCCTCTGTAGCGCCATGCGATCGAGGGCAGTATTATTTCCATACCAGGCAGTGATGTACTGAGCTGTCTGCACCACCCTCTGTAGCGCCATGCGATCGAGGGCAGTATTATTTCCATACCAGGCAGTGATGTACTGAGCTGTCTGCACCACCCTCTGTAGCGCCATGCGATCGAGGGCAGTATTATTTCCATACCAGGCAGTGATGCAGCCAGTCAAAATGCTCTCAATGATACAGCTGTATAACTTTTTTGAGGATTTGAGGGCCCATGACAAACTTTTTCAACCTCCCGAGGCGCTGCTTCTTCACAACCTGCTCCACTTCGGCAGGGAGAGGTTGTTTTTCTGGCACCACACTTCCAGGTCACTGACCTCCTCCTTGTAGGCTGACTCATCATTGCCTGTGATCAGGCCTACCACCTTAGTATTGTCATCAAACTTGATCAATCAATCAATCAAATGTATTTATAAAGCCCCCCTACATCAGCTGATGTCACAAAGTGATGTACAGAAACCCAGCCTAAAACCCCAAACAGCAAGCAATGCAGATGTAGACGATGATGATGGTGTTGGAGTTGTGCGTGGCTACACAGTTGTGGGTGAAGAGGGAGTACAGGAGGGGACCAAGAACATACCCCTGTGAGGCCCCCATGTTGCAGGTCAGTGTGAAGGAGGTGATGTTGCCTGCCTACTAACATAGCAAGGAATAAAGCCCATGGAAAAGTTCAACCAAAAGAGCTAATATGCATGATGACTTTTTGAAATATAGACAAAGGTATTTAATGAAATCCTCATCCTATGTGGTTTTCAGGGCTAAGACTAAAACAACTTATTGAACCAGGCTATACTTGAGTCATCATGCTTTTGTTTTGTTAGTTTCTCTCTGTAAACATTCTTTAAGAATTTATAGCATAGCCTGAAAACCTGCTTGCTAATTTATATGATAAGGCAAAGAGCAACAACCATTAATGTTATTGAATCATTGAAGTTAGTTAGCTAGTAAGTTAGTTAGCTCCCCCAAGCAACATAGAGCAGTATCCTTCATTATCCTTCACTTCACTATCCTACAATGTTGTGAGCTACTGTGTACATCAACGCTGTGTGTGTGTGTGTGTGTGTATG
Source organism: Oncorhynchus kisutch (assembly GCF_002021735.2). NCBI lineage: Eukaryota > Metazoa > Chordata > Actinopteri > Salmoniformes > Salmonidae > Oncorhynchus > Oncorhynchus kisutch. Next base: position 31,500,185 of record NC_034197.2, read on the forward strand.
TGCGTGCGTGAGTGAGTGAGTGAGTGCGTGAGTGAGTGCGTGCGTGAGTACGTGTGTGTGTGTGTGTGTGTGTGTGTGTGTGTGTGTGTGTGTGTGTGTGTGTGTGTGTGTGTGTGTGTGTGTGTGTGTGTGTGTGTGTGTGTGTGTGTGTGTGTGTGTGTACATGTTTAACTATTTTTTAATAGTAAGCAAACAAAAATTTGACCAACTGGGGCCATTTTTTTAGTCTCCACGAGATCAAATACTATTTCGAGGGGGTTTAGGATCATGGTTAGAATTAGTGTTAGGGTTAGTGTTAGGAGATTAGGGTTAGTTTTAAGGTTAGGAGCTAGGTTTAGGGTTAGGGTTAGGTTTTTGCTACTCGACCCTAGCCCGATGGACCCCGACATTATGCATCAGGTTAGGGCAGGGTAGGGCCTGTTATTTCATCAATAACTATAGGGTTCGGGTATCACTAAAGTGATGAATAACATTTTAGAAATGAGCTATTTGCTTGTGCTTTGCTGAGCAGTACATATCATGGTGTCAGAAGTGCTTCAACCTCTTCAA